>NW_023396801.1:0-116953 GCF_011125445.2 Fundulus heteroclitus
GATTTTATTTAAAATAGGACAGAAACACTCTGTTAGCATAAACAATTCCTTTTGAATAAGGTGTCAAATTTGGCTTGGCGGGATTTTTGCTTTTAAACCTTTGTGCACAAAAAACTTGGGTTTCACAGGACATAATCACCATCAACAGCTATGTTTTGCTTATTCTTAAAATGAAATGGTATATACAAGTAGGTTTGAATTTTCCTGCAGTCAAGATAAAGAGATTTTATTTAACCCTGAAGCATTCATAATTATTTTCTAATTGTTTTGGAGAAGACATTGTAAAGTTAAAGAAACATCTGGTTAAAAAGATTTTTTTACTCACTGAACTTTCCAAATCATACCAGGAGGCTGTTTCCCATGAGGTGAATTACATCATCACACATTTAGCTGCACCAGCTTGATCTTAAAGATGGCAAGCAGTTTAAAATGTAAAGTATTTTTAGTTTACTCTTAATTAATCCTTATCAATTAAAATGTAAGCCATCCAGCTGTCACCTCCTGTCTCCCTCCATTCCCTCTAATACGCTCAATCTTGTTAATCTGCCTGTGGTGTTGAGGTGTGGTTTTGGCTTGGGTCCAGTTCAGAGAAGAGGTGGATCTATAGCATGTCATCTATAACCTTTCACCTTATTTGTATCAGGATAGGGTATGTTCAATTTCAGCTATCTGGAATGAGGATTTGCAATGTGTAGCTTAATCGTTATTTACTAACACTGTTCATCATCCTTTAACACCCCAAAAAATACCAGTGTGGTAGGTTTGTTGTAGTTTTTTTCTGAACTGTAATGTGTTTCTATTGTTTGCATGAACTTGTCTGTGATTTACACCATGCAATAATTTGTTTTAAGTAATCCAAAAAGTTGCTTGAAATCAGAAAGCATAGTAAGGAAGTCAAATCTCTTTTAAAGGCTTCCCAGATTAACTGTGAAAACAACACACTCAGTTTTTGCAAACAATTGCTTTCTTGTTGTCTATCCCATTTACATAATTGGAAAAACACAAAGGCAAGAGGAATGAGAAGACCACTTTTTTTCTGTGAACAGATAAGGACATCAGCCTAATTAAAAGTGCCCGGAAGCGCAGACATTTCTAAACATCAGCAATGATGGGCCACATGCTAACTGTGATGGAGACTGTCATTACAGTTATGTTTTTATTTAGTTTGATTCACATTCAGATGTTTTAAGTTTTAAGAGCTTGTTCTAAATTGTTGAAGAACCCATATCAACCTAGATTAGAAACGGTGCAGATGGGAAGAAAACAAATGTCGTCCTCTGGTCCCTAAACAGACATTACTTTATTTCTGCTTCGTAGATATAACAAATCATATACCCTAATTGGCCTTTGGATAGATTTTAGATCAACATTATCATCTGTTCATGTCAGCTGAATTGCTTTGGAAGCACTTACTAAATCCCAATACATGAAAGTGGATAACTTTATCTCTCTCTCCGGTTATGCATGCTGATTGTGTCAAATGTTTCATTTTACACCAAGACTTCTTATAAGCACTATTTGCACACTTCTGGATCCAACTTTACCACTGCTTACATATGAAATACACATTGTGCAGCAATAAACAACCTTTGAACCTATTTGTGAACTCGTATACATTTAGATTTCATCAAATTATGAAAGAAGATTCTCAAACTTAATTAATTTTGTAGTAATTGTCACTCCATCTTTACAAAGCTGAAAAAAAAACATTGAGAGGATCTTTGTTTGCTATTTACAATCATATTGTTAGACATAAGTATGTTACTATCCTAAGGGTAGGAGGTACAAGGTGTTCTCAAGTCATTGCTCTCCAGATATTACAGTTTTTGACTGTCAAATGAAGACCTTTCCCGAGAAACATCTTTTTATTACTTTGGAGAACCTTGACTGCCTGTGCAGGTGCATAGTTTATTTCTTCGCAGAGTGTTTTTTTTTTTTAACTTGTTGGGATCTTGGGTACTAACAGCACCTAAGTTGAAGGTTTAGGTCTTATTTTGGAGCAGACATATAAAATTGAGTTTTTATTTTTTGGGGTTAGCACAGCTTGGAGCATATGGATAAGGTTAGACCAGATCAGACTTTCTTACAGGACTGTGTCCCTGCTGTTTTCCTTCTCATGCGATAAATTATGACTTGGATAAAATCACGATCTCTGTCTTGGTAATTAAGGAAAGCAATAAGGTAGTTTTATTTCTGAGGACATCAACATTCTGAAGTGACATCCTAGGAGAAGCTTCCTGGCCTCAACCAGGGCCCCCTGACCTCCTTCTCTGCATTTTAAGGGAGGGAACTTGTGGACATTGAGGTCCCTGGAGGGACAGCAAGAGATCCAGCATGAACCCAGATTTCTGAGATGGTGAGAAAACTAAGAATATTTCAAGCAAACAGATTTAAGTTAAACAAAAAGATGAATAAAAAATGAAAATATAGAAAATAGATAGGAGATCTATATGAAAAAAATAAAAGTTTCTACTGAAGGCAGAGGGGAATTAGGTCTTTGTTACCTTGGGACTGATATGTGTCTCCCAGGCGTGAAGATGCGTCTTCCTGCCAGATTGTGGTAGAGAGCACCAAGGCTAGACTCTGATTCTGGATGCAGATGTGGATCAGTTTTTACTGATAAAGTCCCTGACATCTGTGCCTGGAGAACAACAAACTAAACAAGCCTCCGGGCCAAAAAATCCTACCTTGAGAGTCTGACTCCTCTCCTATTCAAGATCAAGGAAGGAGAGACAACCCCAGGACTGTTAAAACTTCACATGGTCAAAAGGTATCGGGTAAGGGAGGAGATGTAAAACAGGGCCACTGTTTTCCACTGTTGGTAGAAGGGATATTAACAAGAAGAACGTCCAGAAGCAGTAAAATTCTTACTGACTGGAATGTTGATTTGGTGGAGGAGTGAAGGATGATCACGTTCTTAGTAGTTCTTGAAAGGTGAGCTGTAAAACACAAACAAACATCGAGTCTGAACAAAATACAAATATTTTTTTTTCATTGTAAGTGTAAGAGGTATAAAGGTGATTGACTGCATGGAGTGATGTTTCAAAATGAAAGAAGAAATAGCAGCTGTAAAAATAATAAGAAATGGTTAATTCCTTCGTTTTTTCTGCTCTCTGGCTCTGTGAGAACTTTGCTTACCGTGGTCTGACCTCCCTTCCCACCTGCTTTTATCACGATAACAGCATCAAGACTTATCTCAGTCAAACTACATACCTCTCATTACAAAGAGAAAAAAAAGGACAAAAGGAATCAAAATTCAACAACAAAGAAGATCAATACAGGAGAGGATAATGACTGTGTTGCAATGTGTAATAATGGTGATTATGTTGAATAGGGACCAAAACAGGACGAGTTAAACTGATGATGGAGGCGATGGATCTGGGACAAACTTGCGAGTGAAGAAAATAGATAATAAGATAAGTCATACATACACCATGTTTTCCCATATGTAATGAAAAGAAAGCTTATTAAAGTTAATTTGTATAAATTTTCTTTGATTTTCCTGCCTTTTACAGCATAACAATGCTTGCTGCATTTGACAGACATGGACCTGAGTTTCTACGCTGAACTGAGGAAGAATATTTATGATCTGAAGAATACCAAACTTTATTTACTTTCTAGGTAATTGTCTTGGGCTAGCAAAATCTTTCAAAGTAAAATCATGAGCAACTTTAAAATGAAATATTAAGGCAGCTTAATTATAACACCTCCAGACTAAAAGCTGAAAACTGAAAAGAAAAAGGTTATAAAAACACAGAATCAAAACCGATCTTTCAAAACAAATCTTCAGATTTTGGCAATGTGTTGAATTATATTACAGGGACCTGAAAAAGACAAAAAAATATATATTTTTTGCTCTAAAAGCAAAACTACTGAGCTGCATGGGAATGTAAGCACAACAGCTCTTCATCTGACACAAGAACAGGTGAAACTTCAGAATAACGAACAAAGAATACAGTTGATCGATTTTGTTTTTGAATTATGGTTTTCTTATAATCTGAAACATATCCATTTATATTGTTTGAAGCTCCATATGAAATCTGGAATAAAAGCAAACACGTTTTTTAGGAATATGGGCTTTAAGTCTAATTATTGCTGCAAAATAAATTATCTCTCTCTGCAGCTGTAGAAGCAGACTATGAGGATGTTATCTTTTTCATCTACTCTAATTTTGTCACCTTTTCTCCCTTTTAGTATAATGTCTTATTGTTTTCTCTTCCTTTATTTTTCTTTTACCTTTTTGTTTCTGTGTCCATTGAACTTTAAATTATCCCAAAATAATATCTGTCAGGACTCAGCCAGCAGAGCCGTGCAGTTCCGCCGGTTCTGGAGGATGCCACAGTGTTAACCGTCGTGGTACGCCTAAAGACAGAAAGTCAAGATTCCCGAGCTAACCGCTTACCTTTGTGTCTCCCAGGTTCCTTCTCGAATATCCTGATCACCTCTCTGGAGGATCACTCCCGTGTGGTCTCCAAGCTCAGAGTTTCTCTCGGACCTCCCTGTTGTTCCAGCTCCAAGCTAAGGTGCTTCGAATCAGTCTGGTTCCTCCTGACAGATTTTCTGAATGCTGGCTCTCAGCCTACAGCTTCCGCGGAGCCAGACCCCACCCCCGAGCTCGCGTCAGTAGAGACGTCACCGTCTGTCCCCGAGACCTCTTCTCCCAGTTTGGAGAAGTTTTTGCCAGAGACAGCGGAGACTGTAGAGGTTTTCTGTTCCAATGCTCACTCGCGTTAAATCATAGCCACCGCTCTTTTCCCCATGAAGACTTGAAAAAAGCCTTTATTTTATGTCTTCTTACGGAATGAGCTCTCAAAGGGGCGGAATCCAGTTTCCCAGACTGCAGACGATTCAGCTGCTCATTTAGTGAATTCATTACTGAATTCAAGACGGTTTTCGCTGCCGAGTCAGATGAGAAATCCCGACGGCTTCTTGCCCTCAGGCAGTGGGGAAAGCATGTTGCTGACTTCGCAATTGAATTTAGAACACTCGCGGCTGCAGCTGGCTGGGAACAGCCAGCTCTGAAATCAGTGTTTTATTCAGGTCCTAGATGAGACTTTAAAGGATAAACTAAACCATCTAGAGGAGCCCGCATCTTTAAATGAGTTCATTGCTCTTGCGGTTCGATTAGATAACCGCCTAAGGGGAAGATCTAGGGGCCGAGCTGAGAGAACTCTCCCGTCTCGTCCACCAGATCATGTCCCAGGTCTGCCAACTGCATCTCCACCATCTCCTCCCGAGCCCATGCTGTTGGGTCGGTTACGACTCACACCCGAGGAGAAGCAGCGGTGTATTGCTGCTAAATTATGTATTTATTGTGCCTCCCCGGATCATTTTATTAACAATTGCCCTGAGCGTTCAAAAGACCGGGTCCGTCGGCGGTAGTAGGGAGACCAGCGGACCATGTTAAGTTAACCATCCCTGCTCCTCCGCGTCTGTGTTTACGCAAAGCTATTATTACGTTCCGTGAACGTAAGTTATCCGCCCTGATTGATTTTGGGTGCGGTTTTAATTTGATTGATCTTTCCTTCGTTAAACACGCCCAGCTCGACACGGTGCCCCTGAGCACTCCTCTCCAGGTCTCAGCTTTAGATGGCGGGGCCCTTCCCCAGATAACTCACCGAACTAAGCCCCTCGAGCTCTTTGTCTCGGGCAATCATAGGAAACAGATCTCCTACTTAGTTTTCCCTGTCAAACAGGCTCCTCTTGTGTTGCGTTATCCTTGGTTGCAACAACACAACCCGCACATTAACTGGGCTGACAGATGCATTGAAGCCTGGACATCTAAATGTCATTCCAGCTGCCTGCTGTCAGCGGTCCCAGCCAGCCCGGTCTCCGTTCAGCCTTCTGCTGAGGTAGATCTGGAGATTTTGAGACTAGTTCCTGAGTCTTATCACGACCATAAGATGGTCTTTAATAAATCTCAGGCTAGCTCGTTGCCGCCTCATCGTCCCTACAATTGCGCAATTAATCTACCGGGCACTCCGCTGCCAGCCAGTCGCCTGTATAACATTTCTCAGGCCAAGCGACAGGCTTTAGAAAAATATATTAAAGAGTCACTAGCTGCCGGGCTGATTAGACCCTCGTCTTCCCCCCTCGGGGCAGGTTTCTTTTTCGTTGCTAGGAAGGATGGCTCCCTTCGCCCATGTATAGATTGCTGCGGTTTAAATGCTATAACAGTAAAGAACAAATACCCCCTTCCACTCCTTTCCTCCACTCTTGAACCGGTCCAGTCTGCTAAGCTCTTTTCTAAACTAGAGCTGTGTAACGCTTACCACCTTGTCCGGATCCGCGGGGGGAAGAGTGGAAAATGGCGTTCAAGACATCCCTGGGCCACTTCGAATATCTGGTGATGCCTTTCGGGCTCTGCAATGCTCCAGCAATGTTCCGATCCCTTGTAAACGATTTCCTTAACCTATTTGTCTTTGTGTATCTGGATGATATTCTTATCTCAATGCTCTCACATCTGTTAAGACCCAGTTCAGGTGGAACTCAGAAGTGGATTCAGCTTTCTGTGACCTTAAGGACAGGTTCTCCAGAGCCCCTATTCTCATTCACCCCGATCCCTCCAAGCAATTCATGGTCGAGATTGACGCTTCCGATACAGGAGTTGGTGCTGTGTTGTCTCAGTGCTCGGACCAAGACCAGAAACTGCACCCATGTGCCTTCTTCTCCCGTCATCTGACCCCAGCTGAGTGCAACTACGATGTTGGCGACAGAGAGCTTCTGGCCATAAAACTCGACCTGGAGGAGTGGTGCCACTGGCTAGAGGGGTCCTAGCAGCCTGTACAAATATGGACAGACCATAAAAACCTAGCTTATCTTCAAACAGCTAAATGACTAAACCCCAGACAGGCCCGTTGGTCCCTTTTCTTTTCCCGTTTTAATTTAAATATCTCCTATCACCCCGGTTCTAAGAACCAGAAGACTGACACCCTGTCCCGCCAGTACGCACCCCAGGATTCTGTCAAGGAGCCCGATCTAATCCTCCAACCGACCTGCACCTTTGGAGCCCTTCAGTGGGAGATTCAGAACCATATAACCCAAGCTCTACCTGCTGTCCCAGACCCAGGTAATGGGCCGCCAAACCGCACTTATGTTTCCACCTCCGTTGGGCCCCGCGTCATCAAGTGGGCTCACTCTGAGAAATTCTCGGCCCATCCACAGAACTCTCACTTTCATCTCCCAGCGGTTCTGGTGGCCCAACTTACCCAAGGATGTTAAACAGTTTGTTCAATCCTGCCCCGTTTGTGCCCAGAACAAGCCATCAAATAGACCCCCTGCGGGCCTGCTCCAGCCCCTGCCTATCCTTGAATGTCTGTGGTCCCACATAGCCCTCGATTTCGTCACCGGCCTTCCCTTCTCCCAAGGTATGACCACAATACTCACAGTAATAGATCAATTCTCTAAAGCCTGCCATATCATTCCCCTCAGAAAGCTCCCCTCCACCTTCCAGATGGCCCAGCTCCTGGTGAAGCACGTCTTCCGTCTGCATGGCATCCCAAAGGATGTTCTGTCTGACCGTGGTCCACAGTTCATCTCGTGGGTGTGGAAAGAGTTTGCCGCTGCCCTTGGTGCCAGGTACTCCCTTACCTCCGGCTACCACCCGCAGACCAACGGTCAGACAGAGCGGCTGAACTAGGAGCTGGAGACCGCTCTCTGTTGCCTCACTTCCTCCAACCCCTCCGACTGGTGTCAATAACTACCCTGGGTTTAATATGCTCATAATAGTCACGTCTCCACCGCAACTGGCATCTCCCCCTTCGAAGCCTCTCTGGGTTATCAACCTCCACTACTCCACGATGACCATAAGGAAACAGCTGTACACCGCTTCACCGGTCCCTATGAGATTATCTCCGTCATCAGCCCCATGACCGTCCGTCTCTGTCTCCCGCCCCATTCTACATCTCACCCTAACTTCCTCTTCTCCCAAATCAAGCCCGTCCTCTCAAGCCTGTTTTGCTGCCCAGGATCCCTGGATTGTCGCCGCTGATCAGACTAACCCCAGCCCTTGCCCTACCGGTCACTCGGACACCTGCCGCCAGCTTCAACGAACATGCTGAGTCCGCTCTGTCCTCCCCCGGTCCGGTTGCCATGTCCGGTGATAAGCTTACATCCCTCAGATTGTTTGCCAGTTTACTTACCCCTTCTGATCGTCCTTCCTTCCCTTTCAGTGACTGAACGGGTCCCGGCTCTGTTGCTCCCGCGTCGCCCCCATAGCGACCGTTTGTCTCTGCTTATCATCCAACAACCTGTTAAACCTAATTCCTGTTGCCGAGTATGTTCTGCATGTGGGTCAAACACATAAAGCCGATAATGACAATATCTAATAACATTTTTGCATATATGTCAAACAGAGTACTATGGTGAAAGTAAATCGGTTGGCATGAAGACAGTAATACTTAATGCTTCACTGCTAGACAGGACACGTAAAAAAAAACAGGAAGACCTCTCATTTGCACACAAGCTTAATTTTTCTAATGTCATTTTCTATCTGGTGATCCTGCTGTGCCATTCTGATATACAGTTAATGTTTTATATTGTTGCTGGAAATATTTTTACTCTGTTCAAAAATATATAAATTACCCGCTGAATATAATAAATGTAAATTTTTGTTGTGAATAAATGTTTATTGGTAAATGTGTGTTTCTTCTGCCTGAATTTGTTATTTTGCTGATATGTAACATTTTTTACATATTAAAAAAAAACTACCACAATTTTCAACTTTGTGTTACATTTTATCTAATAGCATACTTATTTAAAAATTAAATCAGACTTTCAATCAATCAGTCACTCAGTAATTGCGTTTAAGGCAGGGTACACTCTGGCCATTCCCCATTCTTTCCCAGGGTAACAGTGAGACACACAGGACAAGAAAGGATGCATACACACTCATACATTAAGGGAACTGTAGAGGGGCCAATTAACGGTCATGGTTTTTTCGGACTTTGGGAGGAATCTGGAGAACCCAGAGAGATCCTTTGCATGCATGGGGAACCAAGCAAAACTCCCGCAGAAAGACACCAGGAATAGTTGAAATATTAATACCACAGTCCAAAGGGAGAACAAAAATGAAAAACAATAAACTTGCATCTTTTCCGCGTTAACCTTGATACTGAAGATACTTCTTAGTTTTGACTGTCTATTGCCACTGAAACCATTTTTTTTCTGATTCCTTTGGCAATGTTGTAAGGACAGACTTGGATTCAAATGAAGGCATGACAATAGGTTAAGTTTGCATAAAATACTTTTATTGTACATAATTTAGAACATATATTAAATCTCTCACATAAGTAATTTGCTGCCAAAATGGCCTTACATGCGTTCCATTTGTTGGCCATGAACAAAAGTGCAACAAAACACCTCCTTGATTTTTTTTAAAGTTCAGTTGTTAAGAAATATTTTTATTTAAAAGTGACTTTCATTTGGTAAAAAATGTATAAGAATTACATGTGTTCACTCTGTCTATTAAATATTTCAGAGTTAAGCGTATTTGTTGTGTCTTCCAGTATTTATAATTGTGGATTACAGATATATTGGTCCAGATGATGCAATGGATGTATGTATTGGAAATTATTCTGCTTAAGTGAAAATAGTTATGTTCTTTTAAGCAACTTCTGCCTGACAAGATCTGTCTAATTACAGTAATACAATGAAACTTAGTCAGCAAAGTTTTTTAGAGTTAGACATGATTATTGAAAGAAAGAACTGGATACTGTTTTATATTCAGCCCAGAAAGAACCAACCCTGAATATGTAAGTGACCTGAAAAGTCTCCCATGTTGAGCAGCAATGGTTACTACTTTATGTGCATCACCCTGCTTGAAATTCCAACACGCTTCTCCCTGAGGATGAGCTTAATGCAGTGCAAACCCACAGAGCAGCTGCTGTCATTCTGCTGTACAGGGTTCTTTGTCGAATTTCTGTTTAATCAAACAGACTCCATGTATCTGAGTTATATGATCTATTTGGCAGGGCCCTCAAATCCTTTAAAAAACCTTTACAGATTAAAAAGAAATTATTTAATTTGTGAAACTCTTTATAAACCCCTTTATGCACTCATATAAGCAAAAACTTGAATGGCTGCTTATATTTACAAAAACATATTTTTAACCAAATCTGTTCATATTCATCCATTTTGGATTTACAAATGATCTTTTATCAAAAAACTGTGAAGAACATTGAATTAAATATGATTAATCATATTTATAGTTTCAGTTTCAGTAGCCACAACCCAACCAGAAAACAGTCCATTGTTTACCAGGATAAAAAAAACACACCATGCCGTGATCTAAAGAAATTCAAGAACAGATGACAGTCATTGGCATCTCTCAGTACAGAAAGGTTTACAGGGCCCTTTCTAAGGTTTTTGGACTCCAGCAAGCCACAGCAAGATTAATCATTCACAAGTGGAGGAAACATGAAGCAGTGGTGAACCTTCCAAGTATTCTTTGCCCTAAAAAGTTCAGTTGAGATCTGTGTTCATGATTTAACAGTAAGACACAGACTGGGCAAAAATAGCATTCATGGGAGAGTCCTACAATGAAAAATACTGCGGACAAAAGGTCCATTTCCCATACGAAAAAAAAAAAGTTCAGCACCAAAACTTTAGGAACAGTATTCTAAAGACTAATAAGACTACACAGGATCTTATTGGTAGTTGTCTGTCCTATTACATCTGTTCTTGTCAAACCGTCAAGGTACAAATTTAAATCCAGTTTAGATGCTGTGGCATGACCTTAAACAGGCGGTTTATACTTTAAGAACTTCAGATATGGCAATGTAAACAATTCTGTAAAGAAGAGTGGGCCATATGTCAACAGTGATGTAAATGACTCATTGACAGTAACTGTAAATAGATCATGGCAGTTTTTGCCACCCACCCAGCCAGGTATTAGGTTTATAGGTTAGATCTTACTTACTGCTAAGTAAGTAATTATTCAATAATAAAAACAATTATTATTCAAAAGTTGAATACTAAATCTTTTTTTTAAGTAGTTTGATGATGTAAAAATGTTAACCTTGCTTGCAAGATGAATTCTCATGGTATTTGTGTGTTCACAAACACACGAGAATCCATCTTGTACCGCTTATGCTTCAACCATTTGTGTTCGAACCAAACATGGTTCGGGCCAATCACATTGCGGTATTTTGGTTTAAGGCGGGACATACCGGTACGACGAAAACAACGAGCCCACAGCACACGTAGCTGCTGCTATCACATCTGTTTTGTAAGAATTTACAATTTCATCTTTGATAGTAGAACGGCAAAGGGTGCCTTGATTATCTTACCTTCTTGTGGTTTCTCATGACGTCTGCTGCTTACATTTCAATTTAAGACTGTGATTGGCTAAAACCAACCTTTGGTAGGTGGACATTAGGTGTCACTTCGCCCAGTCAGCTCGGAGAGTTCTGCTGAATTTCCCGCCTTTCCCCTAACAAATTTTAATAGGAGCAGTCCCAGAACGTAGAGTGCTACACATTATCAGATAAAAAAAATGGAAATGTTACAACAGAATAAAAGCTGAAGGACAACATTTTACTGTTTTTTCAAATGACAAGAAATGCAAAATGTTGCTTTTAATAATTTAGTTCATGAATGCATTACTCATGACTTGTAAAAGATAATGTAACATCTGTGTATCAAGTTTTCACATATACCCATGTGGTTGAAATCTTGAATAACCAGGAGAACATCTGGTTGTCAAAGTCCTGTTGTTTGACAGGTAAGTCTGACAGGCCAGGTTGGATTTTTGACTGACAGCAAAAAAAATTGGCTCTATTTAAAGAGATCCAAACCACATAACACATGAGTAACTGATAGCTCGATGAGCATTTCAATCTGTTAACGGTTCTCCAAGAACTTAAATCAAGGGCTTGTACTGTCCTGAGGGAAATGGGATTATTCCATGCGTTTATGATGACTGCCTCAAATGCAGTGCACCAATATTTGCTGTAGATGTAAAAAATACTGCATATCCTTGTTACAGCTCAGTTACCTCATTAACTGTATCTTCAGTCTTGTGCTCCTGGGTGTGTAGGTTAACAACAGAGTTGAAATTAATAATAAGTCTCTATTGCACTTTATTGGTGATCCAGAGGTTACACCTTCATATCTTCTATTGGAGGGTTTATGTCTGCTGCCAATATGCACTGTACTGCAATGATGCTAATGCAAGCCAAATTGCAACGACAACAACATCAGCTTATCAAAGGATTCAGATTAGTCTGGCACATCTGCATCTTTCCCCTCATCTCTTAATCATCCTGCGGGCTGATTACTGTTGCCCTTGTTGACTACAACAGTTAATAGTATGGCTGATAGTAGTAGATAAAAAAAAGAATAGAAAATAATATTTGTTTTTTGGTACAATTTTAAAATAAGAAAAAAATACAGTAAAGGGAAAATGCACATTCAAAGTGTAAGGATACTTTGTGAATGGGAAGACAATTCCTGCTCTGCCTGTGGCATTCTTCCACCCTGCCTCTCATATAAATGCCTAAAACAGATTGTACAGAGTTGTGGCAGGGCTGTGTTGCACACTGAGATAGGTATGATAATGGTAATGGCTGTTTGGGGGCCTTTGTTTAGCCTCACTTGCCTTCCAAGCATTTTCTGTCAGTGGTCTGTAATTCACTCTTCATGTTGTTGTACTTTGTTAAACCACAGACGCTCAACGACGGTTTTAAATGTGAATGTATTTTACGTTTGTCTTCACACTTGTGCATAATGATTCAATGTGTCCTAGTGTATATGTTTGAATTGCACATTAGCCTTTTGGAGAGTGCTTCAATAGCAATTAAATCAGCAAAATAATGGATCCTATACATAAAGCAAATATCATTTGAACCTAAATATTCAGAATGAAATTGGGACAGACAATGAAGAATAGATCACAATGTTCAAAAAATGCTTATAGGATTTAGGTGTTCAATATTTTATAAAATATTTAATGTTCTGAGAGTAGCACAGATTTTCAAGTCACATTGTTATTTTTTCATTCGTAACTATTAATAACACTGTCCCTGAACATAATCTGATGCTCTTGGAATGCACATGTTGCCTTACAGGAATTTACAGGTCGCTATTCTGGAATCAGCACGTCTGTTTTCTGGAGATTTCTTTGCACTTCTCCAGAACTTACTTAGAAGTAGTACTGTCGTGGACCAAGGTGTAAACTAAAAATAGTTCATCCATCCATTTTCTTAAGTTTATCTGCAATCAGGTCACTGGGGCAACAGCCTCAGTAGAGAAACCCTGACAGCCCAATCCTCAGTGACATCCTCTTGCTCATTCTGGGGAACCCCAAGACGTTCCCAGACCAGATGGGATATGTATATCCTGTGAGTTCTTGGTCTTCCCCAGAGTCTCTTCACCCAGAAAACCCCCAGAGGGAGGTGGCCATGGGGCATCCTGATCAGATGCCTAACTACCTCAACTCACTCTTTTCATTCCTAAATAGAATTTAGATTAAAGAAGAAAATTAACAAAACAATGTATTGTAAAATTAGGTGGTGTATTTATATTTAAAGTGATTAGTTTAAAAGTTGTAAAAATGGAAATATTACATTTATGCTGCTGACACGTTTTCTTGAAAAAAGTTTTTTTGAAATTTGGAAATTGTCTTCCAGGAGTAAGGCTAACTAGACTGAGGCCCCAATAAGGAAAAGGAAAAGTAGGAACAAGTCAGCAGAGCACAAACGGCAAAACAGAGAAAAAAACTTAAATGTGTGAGAGAATAGTGGTTTTTGTCTTAATTAAAAATATGCTAGTTGAAGTTATGAAGAAACCCCTCGTTGCTATAAATCACAGTTTCAGAGGGGATCTAACAGTAAAAAAAAAAGTAAACTTTGTGTTTAATCTCGCCATGTTTTCAGCTTAAAATTTCCACTAGCCGCATCTGCATGTCTGGGTGGGTAAAGCAACGGCTCACTAGCATACCGCCATTGTGTGGCAGGCTTTTGTTATGCATGTCGGCCATTAAGCTGCGTGCTTGAAGAAAGTAGATGGCTACTTATGAAGCTGCTTAATCTTTTTGAAAGAGAAACTGTGAGTTTCTGTGCCTGGGGAAGATGGGCTGAGCTGAACGGGTCACAGAAGAACTGAACCGTGGCCATTCCAGCACTCCGCTCCTGGAGTTAATGTTCATCAGGACCAAAGTCGGGATTCGCTTCAGATTCTGCATCAGAAGGAGCTCAAACAAACTAAATAGCACCTGCAGACTTTAGAGAGCGTTTTTAGCTTCCAGGTGACGCTAACGGAAGATAAGGAAGATGAAGAAAGCTTATTGAAAGCTTAAACCTTTTATGTGGACTCGCGGCAGCGTGGTGAGAACGACAGATATCAGAAGCTATTGGGAGCACATTTGCAGGAGACAGATAATAAAATGGAGAAGAACATCCCGGATTTTGTCGGAACATCGGAGGCGTGAAGTCTGGAATACTTCTCAGTTCCTCATGGGGTGAGTTTGGGGATGCTTTTTAATTTAAAAAAATATTCTAATGCATTATATTGAAATTAAAGCTGCGTATATCTCCGTTTTTAATATCCGAACATGATATAAGGGACAGAATATTTTATGTGTTTTCAATCTAACACAAAACATAAAATGCTTATATTTCTCCCATTTCAGCTGTTGCCGTGCCAGTGTGCACCGTTGTGTTGGGCTATGCCAGCTGACCCACACGCAATCTCCAACAAATCTAACTGGGCTGGTGTCGCAGCAGAACGCAGCACTAATCTATCTTAAAAAAAATCTAATTGAGTGCTGTGGGCAGTTTTTTCATGTCATATTTCAATCTGAGTTTGAGGTTAATATAGGAAACGCTTTATTTGTTGTTAGATATTTCTTTCTATAAACACACCCATATGCATAAATGTTTTTAATGTTTTGTCATACCAATATTTCATTATGTAGCACTTGTTGATGCAACAGACACAATCTTCTCAGCAGGGAACAATGGCCCTCACAGCTTTTGGAAATTGTTGTTGATACTTAGTTTTGGATTTAATGTTCCTGAAATATTTGGTGCGCTGCCCAGGTGGGTGGGACCTGTGGCAATGTTGTTTTTATTATCCAAACTTAATATGTGACAGAATATGTTATGAATTTTTAATCTTACGCAGAACATAAAACATATTTTTCTCCTGTCTCAACTGTTGTGGTGCCGGTGTGCCAAATTAAAAATAAACAACAGATCTAACTGGGCCGGTATCGCAGCGTTGAAATAACAAAATGCTACATGTTTTGTTAGACATTTATATTTATAAATGCATCCATATGCAGGTAAAAAATGTAATGTTTTGTCATACCAATATTTCATCATGTAGCTCTTATTGATGTAAACCAAATATTTTGTGTATTCCCTCTGTCCAGAATTTGCTGAGCCACGCTGACAGACATCATCACTTTGATGTGGACAGGGAGTCAATGGTTTCCACACATACCAATTGATGGGTACAGATCAAGTGACTGCAATGCCAACCTCTTGTTGGTTAACATATTTGCAAAAGTGAACACACATATTCATACCTGGGCAGAAACAAGAATATTTGTGCAATCATTCAAGTTATTCACCCATTCACACACACATTCACACGCTGACAGTGGTGAGCTATGTTAGTAGCCAAAGCTACTGGAACTACTAGTTCCACATTTCATTTATGCTATGTCTAACATGCTAGCTGTATCTATTTGCACACTTTAGTTTCTCAGTGCAACGAACCAAGATTTGGACCGGGTATTTCAGCCGAGACACAAGGAGCAGTTAAAGACTTTATTAAAGCAACATGTTAGGCTGGAAACTGGCTGGCACGTACTCAGGAACCACTGGAAGGGAAATTAACCAGTTAGTGGCTGCAGGAAACTCAGTGGTTGGTTGTGCACACTGAATAAAATCCACTAACCTTTCCAGAATCTGGGAAATGGCACTGAATCCAAGTAATGGGTCCGAACTGCTTGCTGGATTGGTCTCATAGAAGGAAGCTATACGAGGCAGGGACAGTTATTTGGCACTTCAGCAGCTCGTGGGTTATCCAGAAAACAGTCCATGGTCAAACACAGAAGAGCAAAGGGAGGGAGAGGTACCAGAGGTAGAATCAGAGGGTCTTTGTCCAGGAACGGTTCACGATCTTAATCCACAAATACAGAGTGGCAGATGTAGATAAGGGATTAAGCAGAGAGGCTTGGTCAGAATGTTTGCAGGGGTTCAATGTCCAGAATCAGAGGGCCAATGAGAGAGTCCAACAGGGGCAGGAATCCAAAGAGCAATCTAGTCACACACAAAATGGCAGTCAAGGAAAGCTGGAAGGTCTACTCATACGGATTGCTTTCAGGAATCTGGCGGTTACACACTGGAAGAGACAGGATATATAGAGCTACTCCCAGGTGCTACAGCTCCAATAATTAGAGCTGCCGCAGGTGTAAACACTAGATTGCTAGTGCAGCTCAGAGAGCAGGGAGTGACATTATGCACTCAGCAGCAGAGCAGCCAAAACACACAGCCACTGGCTGTGACATTACACTCAGAGAATGTTTGTTTGGAAATCTATGCAAATTGCACTGTTCTGTAAATTGAAGATTTAAATGAATAACTCAGTATTTTACTGTATTAATAAATGTATCAGATAAGGGAGTGTCCGTCATGCTTAAAGCTTCCCACAAAGTGTTGATGCAATCAACGGGGGGGGGGGGGGCATTAGGCATTGTTGTGTAATCTGTGTGCCTTCTGAGCTGGTGTTTTACCAAAAAATTTTATTATGGTAACACATAATATCAATAAAGATTATTGATTTGTACAGGTCTTTTGATATAAATATACTTTTAGATTCAAAATCCCAACTCGTCTGTTGGATGCAACATCCTCTACATTGCAAAAAACATTTAGCCTTTATGTCTTTTTGTCTTTCTTTTTGTTTCTTTTCATTTGTTTTTTTTCTTGTAATTTTGCACAATCAATAACTGTATCTGTTTTTGTTTGCTTGAAGAATGACATTTGTTACATTTGTTCCAAGTTTTGGGAAAGTATTGTCTAAATTCTGGATATGTTCTCTGCAAGTTCTTAGAAATAAGCTTTAAGTTACAAAGTGACTTGGTCACATTATATATTTTTATTGTTTGGGTACATCATAAAAACGACTTTGGGAATGTCCTCTGGACAGGTTCTTCTTTGTTGAAACATTTAGCCTTCTCCAAGAGACTTCATAAGTCTGGAGGGTTAAATGTACACTCAGTCTTATAAGCAGTACCTTTGCATATTAGATCAACAAGTTTAAGTGTGACAATCAAAACTGGTTGTTCACATGCAAAGGAGGACCATCAGGCTACCAATCAATTGTTAGCATGACTCAGGAGGCTGTGTCATGCAATTACAGCATTGTAAAAGGGGGACAATGGGTGTTTTCTCTTCGCAGAAAGGACTACCTTTACTCCCCTTTAAAACCAATGTTCGTCTCTATACAGGAAGAGAATATCTTCATATCTGAGTGACCACTGGCCTGCAGATGAATGTAAACTGTTGTATCTTGGCCTGATGATGTCACCCTTTGTGCTGGGCCGTCCTTTTGGCCAGTGGCTGATTGGTTTCCCCGATGTATAACTGGTCACAGTCCTCCCGGTACTCAACAGCATACGCAACATTTTTCTGTTTGTGCCGGGGGAGCAGATCTATGGGGTGAACCAGTCTTTGCTGTAATGTGTTTTGGGGTTTAAAAGCCACTGGGACATGTGTTTAGAAAATAAACCTCTCAGTTTCTCTGAAACACAGGGGATGGACTACTTTGGGGTCGTCCTTTTCTCCCGATGGGTGGCTGGAGTCCTGTTTGGGTTACTTTGAGAAAAGCCCAGTTGGGATAACCACATTGCTATAGGGCCTGTCTTTTGTGTCATGTTTCCTTCTCCCTGGTTCCTGAGTTTGTGGAGAGATTTTCTGCTCTGTGATACATAGTATGTATGGCTCCTAACTTGATGAGTGTCAATTTGCCAGTCTGTGTGGGTGGGTTTGTGGTACAAGTCAGTTTGTAACTGTCCTCGATACGAAACAGAGATGTCCCAGTCCAGGAAGGCAAGGCTGCCGTTTTTTTTTTTACATCATCTCCTGTAAACTTAATATATTTATCTACAGAGTTGTTGTGATCAGTGAAACATTGGACTTCCTGAGATTTAATTGTAACCCAGGTGTCATCAGCAAACCAGAACCAATGGCTTGGTGGTGTCCCTGAGAACGAAATGAAAGTTCCCTTTTCTACCTCCTCCATCTACAGGTTTGCAACAATAGGAGAAACATCGCACACCCATGTGTCTGCCTATAATTTTGCTCCCCAATATGTGAATTAGGTTGACAACAGGCACGGTTTCAGGAGTTGGCACAGTTACTCTGTGAAAAGACTGGTTCTGCTACTAAAGTTTGTTTCTGATTTTGGCTTTGCACAGACCACGTCCACCGCCTCACCAACAGGAATGCACGTAAAGGGTGTAAAGAGTAAGGACATGACATCAAAAGAGAATATATACACAGAAAGTATACATAAAAAGAAAGCCATGCAGAGTCAAGAAGTGGTAGTAGATCTTTAGATTTTTCAGAAAGTCACTTAGACATAAGACCATCCTGTAAACCCAATGATTTGTGTTTTTTTTATCCTGACAGTGAAGGGCAGCTATTTTAAGCATCATTTTTGTGCCTGCACTAAGCATCACTTGCAGCAAGGGCATGTATATCAGTCTACCAAGGAATGACTAAACCTCTGACTCATTCTGCTTGTCTGACTGGCTTATAATATGTTCGTGGAATCACTCGATTCACATGCTAGACGTCTTAAATGCAAGATTAGAGAACAGTGATTTTTATAAATAGTACTAAAAGGGTATAATGAGGCTTCTAGTTAAATTGCTATGGCTCAGCAGAATATCCATATACCTTTGTTATTTCTCTTTATCTTATATAACATACATTAACATTATGTCTTATTAGGAGATACACATTTTTTTTAAGTCTGTCTCCGTATTGACACACAAGTGTTTTGTTATTGCTCATTGTGTTGCACAGATTTGCACAACATACTGTAGAGGAAATTAAACATTTGAAATTAATTTTTAACTTTTTCAAAAAAGTGATTAGTGAGTAAAATCACTGCCATTACTGACACCTGAAAAAGTTTCTAAAAGTTTTCAATAAAATATGAAAATAGCTATGTTTGGCGAAAACATAAAGCTTTTATCGGGACATCATCTTATTTTATTATTAGAATCAACCCATATTTGGTTGTTGCCATGGTAATAAACACAAAAAATCTATATCCAAATCTTCCTCTCCTCTGTAAAGGGAGGATAATAACTGTTTATAATGGATTACCCTAAAGAATGGCGTTATTTTGATGTGAAAACACAGACATGCTTTCTTTATGAAGTGTAGGAGGAATTTCAAGCTTGAATCAGTTATTACAGTTTAAAATCTAGAAAATAAATTACCCATGATTTTTTTTTATCCATATTGATCCAAGAAATAATATGAGCCCAAGATAATGATTTCTCTGTGAAAACCTAAATGTTTTTAAACCTGATTTAATGCTTCAGTTCAATATGTTTTTTACTCTGCATATATTTTATTTTGCAGGTATTGAGGATGAAATTAATGTGTATAACGCAAGTGCCAGGGTCTTTTAATGTCTTAAGGGAGACAAGAAAAATCAATCTATCAAGCAAACTGCATTAAAAACTGCCATTTATATTTGCATATGAATTGTTTAGAATTCAAAACTAAAATGTCATAAAATGGTCTCTAGATTATTACATATGTTCTTGATATAACCAAATAAATAATTTGTCATAATTTGCTAAATCATGTAAAATATAATTTAGCTGAGTGTATGTAAAGAAAATATAACATCTGAGTCATATTTTAATCGGTTTCTCTGCTGCATCAGTTTTCTGTCCAAACTAAGTACTCAATAATTATTCAAATTAATGATTCTCCTAATTATAAGTAAGTGTATTTTAATAGATAAAGTCTACTATTACTCTGTCATTAAGTGTAATAATCCTCTGACCTCTGTCAACAAATTAAAACATAATGTTGTTGCTTATTGTTGGTTTCCTTTTTATTTGCCAGGAAAATTTATAAAAATATTAATCAAAGTAATTTGAGAGAATACCCTGCTCTGCTTTAGTTTAATCTAATCCATATGAAACAGTGTTTCAATGACTTATTAAATGTTTTCCACCACTCACTACCTGACCTAGATATGCCATTACACATTCGTTCAGATGTTCATGGATGCTGACTGTATGAGAAAACAGGACCACGTTGTATCTAAAGCATTTCAGTTGTTGAAAATGTTTGACTTGCCTTGGGTTTTCTGCATGGCAAAGAAGGTAATTTCAGTCTCCATTTGTCCTTTCTTTTAATTCTTCAAGCAGTTCTTAGAAAGTCTTTAAAAAGAATAAATCGGTAATATAAATACCTTCATGCCATTCAGATTTCAGATTTTCCCAACAAAATCGTTGGATACGCACAGTCCTCTCTTTCACATCACACACACACACACACACACACAGCCTTGTTTATAAGCCGTAGTTGGGACTCAAGACAAGACCATGCTTTCTGGGAACCACCCTTTCTGAAGGCAATATAGCTCTGCAAAAAATCAAGTAGCATACTACAATGACAGTGAACAAAAAGGTCACTTTGAATTTCCAATAAAACAAAGTAAAGTTTCCAACTTGATAAGAACCTGCCTTTTGGGGACGTGTCAGGTATTTAGTAGTAAGTGGGGTATTACACATACACTAATCAGTTTTTCTTACATTGATGGTACCATTAGCACAAATCTAGGTTTAAAACACTTTAACAGCCACCACAGTTCACTGTTCAATGAAATCTACTTTTGAATAGATAAAAACATTGAGTTAACCACTCATTTCAGTCTTGAATCGCTCAAGGTAGCAGCATGTTGGAACAGCTGGTACATTTATTCTAATTTATTCTTTTAAAAGGGCTACATAAAGGGATTAAAATTATGCATACATTTCTAAAGTAGGACTTCCTCCTTGGACATCAGATCATAATCTTGTCCCTTTGATCAGATTATAAACCTTGTTCAGGGCAACCTGTGATGACGAGGACTGTGACAAGATGGTCAGAGTATTGAAGGAGCCCTGCAGGATTGTCTCAATGGTACCAGCATGAATGCACTCGAAGAACTTTAATGTTAACTGAATATGGGACAGACTAAATACATGTCTGCTTGAATAACACTATCCCCAGGAGAATAGTGAGATACATACTCTTTAATGTAACATGGAGGAAGAGCAGGCCGGCCTCAGGCAGGCCTCTTGACAAAGTTAAGATCCTTCCATATTTGCAGCAAGAGGCTCTATACCTTCTATTAATCTGTTGCAAAGAGTGACATCTCTTTTGCCATCATCTCTTGGGTTAGTATCAGGGCCAGGGATTTAAAAAAACTCAATAGAATAATTCTGTTCTGGGAACTACTGTGGAAATTCTCTTGAGAGGATCGTTCAAAGGATTCTTCATGAAACAAACAGAAACAACCATCATCCTCTTCATTAGAATTTCAGATATTTGCACTCAGAGGCTTCTTTAGATCCATTGTAATACTCAATGAAACAGGAAATCCTTCCTCCCCACAACAATCAACATCTACAACGACTCTGAAGAACTCAGACCAAATGTTATAGCAACATTTAATTTCCATTAGTTTTTTTGATTTAATACATCTGGAAATTGTTTTTTATTTTACTTTTATGTATTAAATAAATGACAAAGGCATATAAATGTGTAGAATAATGAACATTTATTGTTCCCATCCACAGAACTCTTGATGGGATTTTTCCCCCCGTAAATGCTGTGCAAACCAACAACTGAACTTAAAAATTACAAAGTGAAATTACATCTGCTTTGAAATAGGATCTCCCTATCGGTCCTAATGTCAGATTAGGAGCCTGTTTCTCTTAAAAAGAACAGGCAATTATGTATGGCTGTGATTCAAATGTAAACTACAGTTGTTGACAATTGCATACAAATTTACATTGTTTATTCCTCCATTCCGCTAAAAATTCCTTTATGTTTCAAATGCAGCATCAGGTTGGTTATTTTTTTCCATTTACTAATAAACTTAACAGGGATAAGAACTTCACCCACACGTGGGAATAAACAAGGCAAAGCACCTGAAGCCCTTAAACATTTATATCTCATTTAAATTAAACAACTTTGCCCCAAGGTCAGGGTCACCAAAGAAGTAACAAAATCAGCGAGCCTTGCATCAGTGTCTGTGACTCAGTTAGCTCAAATAAGGATGTCCTAAATAAATATCTCTTTCTCTACAGAACCTGAACGTTTATTGTTCAATTGGTGTTACTCAAGTTTCTTGAAAAGTGAGAAATAATAGTTGAAGGTTAGCCATGTGCCTCACAAGTATGGCTCAGTATTTAAAGGCATTGCAAAGCCTTGTAAATCATATGTGCTCATTTTTGAACTAACCAACTTGGTTTTTCCAATAGCGGCAGATTTAGTTTTCATGATCAAAGCTGTAAATCCTTGAATGCTCTGGTTTCTGCTCCTCGCAGTCACTTTATATCATATGTACTATTGGTCAAATTACAGGCAAGACTTCTTGAGCTGCATCAAGGTAGCAACCGCAGAGGCTGAGTGTTGTTCCTGTGGAGACCGCTCTGAGTCCTCTGTGATGATGTATAAAATGTGTAGAATAATGAACATTTATTGTTCCCATCAACAGAACTCTTGATGGGATTTTTCCCCCCTGTAAATGCTATGCAAACCAACAACCTAACTTAAAAATTACAAACTGAAATTACTTCTGCTTTTAAATAAGATATCCCTATCTGTCCTAATATCAGATCAGGAGCCTGTTTCTCTTAAGAACACCCAAGAACAGGCAAAGTTATTCATGGCTGTGGTTCAAATGTAAACTAGAGTTGTTGCCAATTGCACACATATTTACATTGTTCATTCCACCGTTCCGCAAACGTTCCTTTACGTTTCATATGCAGCATCAGGTTGGTATATTTGCCCATTTACCAATAAACTAACAGGGATAAACAGTCTTGAAATCACCCTCAGTACCCTCAGTTTTTTTAAGTTATTGTGAAGCCATGTCCGAACGAAAAAATGTCCTATTGCCTGTACTTTAAAGGAAGACAAAGACAAACTGAAATGTCTATGACATGACTAAGCAACTAAAGCACTTAAAAGAAGTTTGAAATTAAAACCTTCTAAACTTTGTTTTTGAGGGCTGTTATGCGATTCTTGACATAAAACTTAATAGCTAGCCAATTTCGGTGTCTGAGTGCAACAGGTTCCTGTTTTAGACACGTCTCACAATCAGTCTTCCCTGGAACACGACATGTGTTGATGAATGGCATCAAGTGCTTTTCAACTGCAAGGATCTCTGCTTTCTCCCAATTTCTCCTCTTAGATGGCTGGCGACCTGTAAAACCAAAGTTAATAATACATGTAAAATAAATTCAGGCCTGACACACACACACACACACACACACATATATATATATATATATATATATATATATATATATATATATATATATATATATATATATATATATTTTAAGCTAAAATGAAATCAAAGCAATATCATACTTAAAGATTTTGTTTTACAATTGCAAGATATACTCATACTCAATTAGACGAATCTCCCAAAAAGTGGTAAAAAAAAGCAAAACATTCTCTTAAAAACTAATAATATTAATGAAAAAGATATATGGATAATTTATCTTCATCTATTCTTCAAACACATTTAATATAAAATGCATTTGAAAAACATTGAGAAAATTCACTAAACAGCTTTGATATGCATAAAAAATAGAATTCAAACAAAAACCTAGAGGAATTCTATAAGATGGAGAGGGGCAGGGAGTAGAGGGACAAATGAGTGGAATACTTACTTTTACCCTTTTTAGGTGAACTACTTTTGCTGGTTTGTGAAGGTGTCCTATTGTCCTGTATTTCGGCATTTCTGTCCTCCATTTCTGGTCTATGTTCCCCGATGGATGTGACTTGATCCTCTGAAATGAAAAGTAAAAAAATAATATAAGCTGTATTAATTTATTTACTTACTTATTTAAACCTATTGCTTACCCTTAGGATCTGACTCAAACTCTGCCTCTTCCTCACTGTCCAACTTCACATTCTCTGTAATTGGTTTAAAAGCACCACAACTGGATCAACATTTTGTCACATGGCAATAACCAAAATAAAAGCAATGCATTAAATAATTTACATAGAAATACATGCTAAAAAAAGACAAGCAGTACCTTCAGGGTCAATGGTTATGTCATCCAGGCTTTTTCCTTTAAAGTCAACAAGACGTCCCTGCTCCAGTGCCATGAGTACTTTACTGATTTTAGCAAGCTGAAGGGTGCCTTCTGGAAGCCTGTAAAACTGGCGATGAACTCTTATATCGTGACCAAGGAAATTTGCTAGCTGATCCAACTCTGTATTGCTCAGGTTCAAAATCTGAGACAGAGTTGCTGTTTGCTTGCGCAGCTTTGTTGATGTCAATGTGTCTGGTCTTTTGGCTCCACAGGTGCTAGCAAAATGCCGAAGGCAATCAGAGCCACGATAGCAACTCATTGCGAATGGTCTTGCAAATAAGTAGATGTTTTCTGTAGGTACACCACATTCCTGTCGTTTGCTGACAAGCATATCCAATGACTGCTGCATTTCTGGAGTCAGTAGGACTGGTACCTTTCTGCCCCTTTTCCCTCTTATTTCTAATCTTCTAAAATGTTTGCACAGTTTTTTTTCAAGGTCAGATAGAGCTTCTTTCAAATCATCCTGATCACTATTTGGAATCGAAGACAGATATGCGGAAAGGGACATTTTTGATACTTCCCCGGATCGGCGTCTGTTGAACAGAATCACTTGAGTCAGGGTGACTTTGGTCAGATTCATCCAGGTTTGTGAGGATACTTCTGTTGATAATTGGTTGTAAAAATGTTGTTGTTGCTCACTTAGATGTAAATGAAGAGTCTGGACATCTTTAGTAAAGGGAAGCAACTGTGGAGCATTCCACTTTGATTCCTGGAGTGTTCTCAGAGATGCAGCTGACACAAACTCATTCCATCTTGATTCATAAACATTTCGGAATGCACGAGCATCTTTAGCTGCACTGTAATTCTTCTGCACATTTGCACGACTTTCAACCAGCTGTGAAATTTTTGTCAAGCTGTATCCAATCTTCAACGCTAAACTAGGGCACCTGTAGGTGTTTGTTTCAACCGTAAAACCTGCTAGGGATTTTACAGATTCCACAACCAGCATAAAATTTGCAGGTTTAATGTGTTCTTCAATCGTCGTCATGGGGGTAATTTTCTTTGAATGTATCAAAAGTCTTCCAAGTTCTCTCATCTTTTGACGAATGTACTCATGTTTTGTGGGATCATAACCCAGTCTATTGTAAAGATGCTGTCCATATTCAATGATGAGTTCATCAGATTTTACAGCAGAGTACACCTCATCCTGAATCATGGAGTTCAACAACTTCCAGAACTCTGTCTTCACTCCTGGGGGAGGGGGAACAGCAAATGCACAGAGCGACTGAACTCGTGTTTTGCCAGGTTTCTTGACAACATTGGGCTTGAACTTGCAGATTGTCATGTGCCTCCAGAGGACTTTTTTTGTGAATAATCCTTGGCAATAGGTGCAGTGGAGATAATTTTGTGATTCAGATGTTTCCCTTGGTTGCTTGCGTGGAACCAGTCTTCCAGTGCCACTATTAAGCACCTCAACATTATGTGCAAAGTTGCCTCTGTTTCTCAAATGTTCGAGGTGTAACCTTCTTTCCCTGGAGCCTTTGGGAAAAGCTATGGCTTGTGCAACCTCAGGTTTGTTGTGATGAGCACGCTCCAAATGCCTTGAAATTTTTATGTATCCCTGTTTACAGTACAAACAGTACTGCTTTTTGTTGTAAATGCGTGACCCATCCTGACTTTTTGAAACAGCAGGTATGACAGGAGAAACTTTAGGACATCTATCATCTGCAACTGAAGAGTAAAATACACCATCATCTTCTGCAACAGGTGTTGATGTGGCAGAGCTGTCGTCTTCACTTGAACGTCCAATTTGATCAGCTGACTGAGCCTCACCAATGCATTTAGTGCGACAGAGTGAAGGACTAAAACGTCGCCTTTTGGATTTATGAAATTTTTCATGCTTTTTTGTTGGTGAACGTCCCCTGTGAAGTCCCCTCTCCGTACATTTATCTTTACTGTTCTCCTTCATCACAGGGGGAGGTGAAACTGCAACTTTCTTAAAATGACAGAGGAGGAGTCTTTTCTGATCGTCAGTTTCCATAATTTCACTTGTGTCAGTATCTTCAGAGTATTCCTCACTACTTTTAGGAACATATTCTTCTCCACTCTCATTTGATGAAGGGTCAAATAGGTCATCGGACTCCAAATTATCAAGTTTGTTCATCTAGAAAAAAAATATTCCAGAAGGAAAATAAATCTCAAATGGCCATTCTGGGGTTTTTTAAGTTCATGATTACTAAATAGTGTAACTTACCACAATGCTTTTGGTCCTTCTTAACTTAGGGATGAGCAAATGGTCTTCATCAGAAGAGCTAGTATCAGGTGAAGACCTTGAATGATGTTTCTAGAATAAAAAAGAAAATTGAGGAGTAAGTGAAATTATTTAACAAGGTAAAAAAAAAAGTCCACAGTCAACACGACAATCTACGAGGAGGTTTTGGAAGACTGGTTCAATAAACAAGGTGTTCTTTGGGAATACTGGCAATAAAACCTGAACAAACCGGAACCTCATTAAAAAAACCTAAGAACTATTGTCCAGAGGAATATTAGAAATAATAGACCAAATTATGTAGATTACCTGAAACCTGCAATTAAAGCAACCATGACTTTACAGTGCATGTCGGTAGAACCATGTACTGATCACCTCTATGCCAGTGATGAAATATATCACATAAAAAAGACAATGACTGAGAATGAATCAAAACAGTATTGTCATGACCCTGGAATTTATGTTTAAAAGTGTTTTTATTTGTCTTAATAAGAGACAGAATTTAGAATTTTCAATGTCTAAAAGGAATAATAACCATTATGAGAAAAAGGGGTTAGGGGATTAGCCTCTCATTTCTGCACCACTTTCATCTGCACAGTTTATCCAAGAAGACATAAAGATTGGCCTCTAATCATCCTTGTATAATAATCCCCGATACTGAACATACATCAGGTCATAAACCAAGTGTGAACCATGCTACTGATAGGTGGAAAAAAACAATTAAGTTCCAAAAAAGCAGAAAAAATTATGATAAATAAAAAAACTCAAACGGGTTTCCTAACCCTAATACAAACGACCAACTACTCAACAACCTAAAACCATTGACTAATCAAAAGAAATAAAGCTGATGACTAGCATGGTGCATTGTTGATTAATCGCTGCTGTCATGTTCAACTATGAAGTAGGTTCAGTTTACCAATGATCTGTTATTTACATAGCCTCTCATTTCTACACCACATTGACCTTTACTAAGTTTACTCAATAAAAAAACACAGGATTGCCTTCTAAACATCTTTGTATAACAGTCCCTGATACAGTGCATACATCAGATAATAAGCCAGGTGTGAACCATGCTACTGATGAGTGGAAGCAAACGCTATAGTTCCATAAAGGCAGAATAAATGATGATTAAAAAACCCTCAAACTGGGTCCTCACTTGTACTGTAAACCAGAAAAATGTGTGTTATCACAAATCAGCCATTAACTGTGTACAGACTACAGCTGCTATAGTCCCCACAATGACATTTGACCAGATTAGTGTGTGTTACTAGGTCTCCTGAAGGAAACCTGTTTAATGAAGGACATTTTTTACCAATGTAAAAGTGCTGAGATGTCTCTGAAAAACACAAGTAGGACTGATAACTGGAAGGCAGATGAAATGACGTTCAGGAAAAATTACCTTTTTCTTGAAGGACTTGGACGGAGCTTGATCCGATGAGCCAGCATGCTCAACTTCGACAGCCTCAGTCACAGATGATTCTTTGCTAGCCTGTGGAAGAGGAAAATAGCCTCTTAATACTATATTTAAGTGCAGGTTTACTAACATAGAGGAAATCTAAATTACCAACTATGCAACAACGTAAAACCATTGACTGATCAAAAGAAATAAAGCTGATGACTAGCATGGTGCATTGTTTATTAACCGCTGCTGTCATGTTCAACTATGAAGCAGGTTCAGTTTACCAATGATCTGTTATTTACATAGCCTCTCATTTCTACACCACATTGACCTTTACTAAGTTTTCCCAATAAAAAAACCACAGGATATCCTTCTAAACATCTTTGTATAACAGTCCCTGATACAGTGCATACATCAGATAATAAGCCAGGTGTGAACCATGCTACTGATGAGTGGAAGCAAACGCTATAGTTCCATAAAGGCAGAATAAATGATGATTAAAAAACCCTCAAACGGGGTCCTCACTTGTACTGTAAACCAGAAAAATGTGTGTTATCACAAATCAGCCATTAACTGTGTACAGACTACAGCTGCTATAGTCCCCACAATGACATTTGACCAGATTAGTGTGTGTTACTAGGACTCCTGAAGGAAACCTGTTTAATGAAGGACATTTTTTACCAATGTAAAAGTACTGAGATGTTTCTGAAAAACACAAGTAGGACTGATAACTGGAAAGCAGATGAAATGACGTTCAGGAAAAATTACCTTTTTCTCGGAGGATTTGGACGGAGCTTGATCCGATGAGCCAGCATGCTCAACTTCGACAGCCTCAGTCACAGATGATTCTTTGCTAGCCTGTGGAAGAGGAAAATAGCCTCTTAATACTATATTTAAGTGCAGGTTTACTAACATAGAGGCAATCTAAATGACCAACTATGCAACAACGTAAAACCATTGACTAATCAAAAGAAATAAAGCTGATGACTAGCATGGTGCATTGTTGATTAATCGCTGCTGTCATGTTCAACTATGAAGCAGGTTCAGTTTACCAATGATCTGTTATTTACATAGCCTCTCATTTCTACACCACATTGACCTTTACTAAGTTTTCCAAATAAAAAAACACAGGATTGCCTTCTAAACATCTTTGTATAACAGTCCCTGATACAATGCATACATCAGATGATAAGCCAGGTGTGAACCATGCTACTGATAAGTGGAAGCAAACGCTATAGTTCCATAAAGGCAGAATAAATGATGATTAAAAAAACCTCAAACGGGGTCCTCACTTGTACTGTAAACCAGAAAAATGTGTGTTATCACAAATCAGCCATTAACTGTGTACAGACTACAGCTGCTATAGTCCCCACAATGACATTTGACCAGATTAGTGTGTGTTACTAGGACTCCTGAAGGAAACCTGTTCAATGAAGGACATTTTTTACCAATGTAAAAGTACTGAGATGTTTCTGAAAAACACAAGTAAGACTGATAACTGGAAGGCAGATGAAATGACGTTCAGGAAAAATTACCTTTTTCTTGGAGGACTTGGACAGAGCTTGATCCGATGAGCCAGCATGCTCAACTTCGACAGCTTCAGTCACAGATGATTCTTTGCTAGCCTGTGGAAGAGGAAAATAGCCTCTTAATACTATATTTAAGTGCAGGTTTACTAACATAGAGGCAATCTAAATTACCAACTATGCAACAACGTAAAACCATTGACTAATCAAAAGTAATAAAGCTGATGACTAGCATGGTGCATTGTTTATTAACCGCTGCTGTCATGTTCAACTATGAAGCAGGTTCAGTTTACCAATGATCTGTTATTTACATAGCCTCTCATTTCTACACCACATTGACCTTTACTAAGTTTACTCGATAAAAAAACACAGGATTGCCTTCTAAACATCTTTGTATAACAGTCCCTGATACAGTGCATACATCAGATAATAAGCCAGGTGTGAACCATGCTACTGATGAGTGGAAGCAAACGCTATAGTTCCATAAAGGCAGAATAAATGATGATTAAAAAACCCTCAAACGGGGTCCTCACTTGTACTGTAAACCAGAAAAATGTGTGTTATCACAAATCAGCCATTAACTGTGTACAGACTACAGCTGCTATAGTCCCCGCAATGACATTTGACCAGATTAGCGTGTGTTACTAGGACTCCTGAAGGAAACCTGTTTAATGAAGGCCATTTTTTACCAATGTAAAAGTACTGAGATGTTTCTGAAAAACACAAGTAGGACTGATAACTGGAAGGCAGATGAAATGACGTTCAGGAAAAATTACCTTTTTCTTGGAGGACTTGGACGGAGTTTGATCCGATGAGCCAGCATGCTCAACTTCGACAGCCTCAGTCACAGATGATTCTTTGCTAGCCTGTGGAAGAGGAAAATAGCCTCTTAATACTATATTTAAGTGCAGGTTTACTAACATAGAGACAATCTAAATGACCAACTATGCAACAACGTAAAACCATTGACTAATCAAAAGTAATAAAGCTGATGACTAGCATGGTGCATTGTTTATTAACCGCTGCTGTCATGTTCAACTATGAAGCAGGTTCAGTTTACCAATGATCTGTTATTTACATAGCCTCTCATTTCTACACCACATTGACCTTTACTAAGTTTACTCGATAAAAAAACACAGGATTGCCTTCTAAACATCTTTGTATAACAGTCCCTGATACAGTGCATACATCAGATAATAAGCCAGGTGTGAACCATGCTACTGATGAGTGGAAGCAAACGCTATAGTTCCATAAAGGCAGAATAAATGATGATTAAAAAACCCTCAAACGGGTTCCTCACTTGTACTGTAAACCAGAAAAATGTGTGTTATCACAAATCAGCCATTAACTGTGTACAGACTACAGCTGCTATAGTCCCCCACAATGACATTTGACCAGATTAGCGTGTGTTACTAGGACTCCTGAAGGAAACCTGTTTAATGAAGGCCATTTTTTACCAATGTAAAAGTACTGAGATGTTTCTGAAAAACACAAGTAGGACTGATAACTGGAAGGCAGATGAAATGACGTTCAGGAAAAATTACCTTTTTCTTGGAGGACTTGGACGGAGTTTGATCCGATGAGCCAGCATGCTCAACTTCGACAGCCTCAGTCACAGATGATTCTTGCTAGCCTGTGGAAGAGGAAAATAGCCTCTTAATACTATATTTAAGTGCAGGTTTACTAACATAGAGACAATCTAAATGACCAACTATGCGACAACCTAAAACCATTGACTAATCAAAAGTAATAAAGCTGATGACTAGCATGGTGCATTGTTTATTAATCGCTGCTGTCATGTTCAACTATGAAGCAGGTTCAGTTTACCAATGATCTGTTATTTACATAGCCTCTCATTTCTACACCACATTGACCTTTACTAAGTTTACCCAATAAAAAAAAACACAGGATTGCCTTCTAAACATCTTTGTATAACAGTCCCTGATACAGTGCATACATCAGATGATAAGCCAGGTGTGAACCATGCTACTGATGAGTGGAAGCAAACGCTATAGTTCCATAAAGGCAGAATAAATGATGATTAAAAAAACCCTCAAACGGGGTCCTCACTTGTACTGTAAACCAGAAAAATGTGTGTTATCACAAACCAGCCATTAACTGTGTACAGACTACAGCTGCTATAGTCCCCACAATGACATTTGACCAGATTAGTGTGTGTTACTAGGACTCCTGAAGGAAACCTGTTCAATGAAGGACATTTTTTACCAATGTAAAAGTACTGAGATGTTCTCTGAAAAACACAAGTAAGGACTGATAACTGGAAGGCAGATGAAATGACGTTCAGGAAAAATTACCTTTTTCTTGGAGGACTTGGACAGAGCTTGATCCGATGAGCCAGCATGCTCAACTTCGACAGCTTCAGTCACAGATGATTCTTTGCTAGCCTGTGGAAGAGGAAAATAGCCTCTTAATACTATATTTAAGTGCAGGTTTACTAACATAGAGGCAATCTAAATTACCAACTATGCAACAACGTAAAACCATTCACTAATCAAAAGTAATAAAGCTGATGACTAGCATGGTGCATTGTTTATTAACCGCTGCTGTCATGTTCAACTATGAAGCAGGTTCAGTTTACCAATGATCTGTTATTTACATAGCCTCTCATTTCTACACCACATTGACCTTTACTAAGTTTACTCGATAAAAAAACACAGGATTGCCTTCTAAACATCTTTGTATAACAGTCCCTGATACAGTGCATACATCAGATAATAAGCCAGGTGTGAACCATGCTACTGATGAGTGGAAGCAAACGCTATAGTTCCATAAAGGCAGAATAAATGATGATTAAAAAACCCTCAAACGGGTTCCTCACTTGTACTGTAAACCAGAAAAATGTGTGTTATCACAAATCAGCCATTAACTGTGTACAGACTACAGCTGCTATAGTCCCCACAATGACATTTGACCAGATTAGCTGTGTGTTACTAGGACTCCTGAAGGAAACCTGTTTAATGAAGGCCATTTTTTACCAATGTAAAAGTACTGAGATGTTTCTGAAAAACACAAGTAGGACTGATAACTGGAAGGCAGATGAAATGACGTTCAGGAAAAATTACCTTTTTCTTGGAGGACTTGGACGGAGTTTGATCCGATGAGCCAGCATGCTCAACTTCGACAGCCTCAGTCACAGATGATTCTTTGCTAGCCTGTGGAAGAGGAAAATAGCCTCTTAATACTATATTTAAGTGCAGGTTTACTAACATAGAGACAATCTAAATGACCAACTATGCGACAACCTAAAACCATTGACTAATCAAAAGTAATAAAGCTGATGACTAGCATGGTGCATTGTTTATTAATCGCTGCTGTCATGTTCAACTATGAAGCAGGTTCAGTTTACCAATGATCTGTTATTTACATAGCCTCTCATTTCTACACCACATTGACCTTTACTAAGTTTACCCAATAAAAAAAAAACACAGGATTGCCTTCTAAACATCTTTGTATAACAGTCCCTGATACAGTGCATACATCAGATGATAAGCCAGGTGTGAACCATGCTACTGATGAGTGGAAGCAAACGCTATAGTTCCATAAAGGCAGAATAAATGATGATTAAAAAAACCCTCAAACGGGGTCCTCACTTGTACTGTAAACCAGAAAAATGTGTGTTATCACAAACCAGCCATTAACTGTGTACAGACTACAGCTGCTATAGTCCCCACAATGACATTTGACCAGATTAGTGTGTGTTACTAGGACTCCTGAAGGAAACCTGTTCAATGAAGGACATTTTTTACCAATGTAAAAGTGCTGAGATGTTTCTGAAAAACACAAGTAGGACTGATAACTGGAAGGCAGATGAAATGACGTTCAGGAAAAATTACCTTTTTCTTGGAGGACTTGGACAGAGCTTGATCCGATGAGCCAGCATGCTCAACTTCGACAGCTTCAGTCACAGATGATTCTTTGCTAGCCTGTGGAAGAGGAAAATAGCCTCTTAATACTATATTTAAGTGCAGGTTTACTAACATAGAGGCAATCTAAATTACCAACTATGCAACAACGTAAAACCATTCACTAATCAAAAGTAATAAAGCTGATGACTAGCATGGTGCATTGTTATTAACCGCTGCTGTCATGTTCAACTATGAAGCAGGTTCAGTTTACCAATGATCTGTTATTTACATAGCCTCTCATTTCTACACCACATTGACCTTTACTAAGTTTACCCAATAAAAAAAAACACAGGATTGCCTTCTAAACATCTTTGTATAACAGTCCCTGATACAGTGCATACATCAGATGATAAGCCAGGTGTGAACCATGCTACTGATGAGTGGAAGCAAACGCTATAGTTCCATAAAGGCAGAATAAATGATGATTAAAAAAACCCTCAAACGGGGTCCTCACTTGTACTGTAAACCAGAAAAATGTGTGTTATCACAAACCAGCCATTAACTGTGTACAGACTACAGCTGCTATAGTCCCCACAATGACATTTGACCAGATTAGTGTGTGTTACTAGGTCTCCTGAAGGAAACGTGTTTAATGAAGGCCATTTTTTACCAATGTAAAAGTGCTGAGATGTCTCTGAAAAACACAAGTAGGACTGATAACTGGAAGGCAGATGAAATGACGTTCAGGAAAAATTACCTTTTTCTTGGAGGACTTGGACGGAGCTTGATCCGATGAGCCAGCATGCTCAACTTCGACAGCCTCAGTCACAGATGATTCTTTGCTAGCCTGTGGAAGAGGAAAATAGCCTCTTAATACTATATTTAAGTGCAGGTTTACTAACATAGAGGAAATCTAAATTACCAACTATGCAACAACGTAAAACCATTGACTGATCAAAAGAAATAAAGCTGATGACTAGCATGGTGCATTGTTGATTAATCGCTGCTGTCATGTTCAACTATGAAGCAGGTTCAGTTTACCAATGATCTGTTATTTACATAGCCTCTCATTTCTACACCACATTGACCTTTACTAAGTTTACCCAATAAAAAAACACAGGATTGCCTTCTAAACATCTTTGTATAACAGTCCCTGATACAGTGCATACATCAGATAATAAGCCAGGTGTGAACCATGCTACTGATGAGTGGAAGCAAACGCTATAGTTCCATAAAGGCAGAATAAATGATGATTAAAAAAAACTCAAACGGGGTCCTCACTTGTACTGTAAACCAGAAAAATGTGTGTTATCACAAATCAGCCATTAACTGTGTACAGACTACAGCTGCTATAGTCCCCACAATGACATTTGACCAGATTAGTGTGTGTTACTAGGTCTCCTGAAGAAAACGTGTTTAATGAAGGACATTTTTTACCAATGTAAAAGTACTGAGATGTCTCTGAAAAACACAAGTAGGACTGATAACTGGAAGGCAGATGAAATGACGTTCAGGAAAAATTACCTTTTTCTTGGAGGACTTGGACGGAGCTTGATCCGATGAGCCAGCATGCTCAACTTCGACAGCCTCAGTCACAGATGATTCTTTGCTAGCCTGTGGAAGAGGAAAATAGCCTCTTAATACTATATCTAAGTGCAGGTTTACTAACATAGAGGCAATTTCATCTGTCATCAACATAGTCTCTCATTTTTACATCACCTTGACCTGTACTAGTGTTTACCCAAGAACAAAACACCGGATTTCTTTGGTCTTTTTGTTGTTGTTTGTTTTAAAAAAAAAAAAAATACGACCTTAAGAAATAAAAACATTCTTACAACCTAAAATGTTTAACAAAATTTTCTTAAAGGGGCAATTAGTTCATTATTATTCATTACTAGTGAGTCGTTTGAGCACTGTCTGTTAGACCACTTCTTGCTCCACTACAGATTCTTTATTTAACATATATTCATAGACTTCCATCATAAATGTAAGTTATTCATTTTTTAAACAGAAAATGATCCTTGACAAACCTTCTCCCTCCATGGCCAGTCAGTCCCTCCATAGTTGTAAGTTATTTCCTCTCCAGGATTTATGTCTTTCACTGCAAATAAGCACAGATGTGGCTTTCCATCCACCAATATCTTTTTCATTGTACAGCTTGGATTCTTGTGGTCATCATTGACTAATCTTCCAAGACTGTTATCTTCTCGGGATGCATCGATACTTTCCAAATTAGGTGGGGTGGGGAGAATGGGGTTGGAGAAAGAGAAACAAATGTTATATAATAATCTTTTGGTTATTTTGTCAACAAGATAACTTTCAAAAAGCAGCACCACAAGCTTTGACAAGATCCAACTTATATTGAATTATTATAAACACTGGACTTACCACCACCATCTTTCTTGCCACAAGAAGTCAAACATGAAGACAGCACATGCACTATGATACAGTCTCCTCCTCCTTTGTGATTCTTCATAGTTTATCAACTCCCCTCTGTACTCCACCACAAAATCTCCTTTTTTAAAAGGAGTCGTGGCGAACACACCTCGTCCTAGACATATAGAAACTGTAAATTTCAGATCAGAACTCTACCATAGCTGACAGTGTTTCCTCTAACATTCAACAAGGGGGGTGCTCCATCAACCACATAACCCCCCCCCCCCCCCCCCCCCAAGAAGGTCAGGGTATGTAAATAAATTATTATACGTCTGTGCATAGTCACTGTTAGGCTAATTATTATTATTTTTTATTAATAGCGCCAGACCGCGGATAGTCAGCACAGTGTGCACAGTACAAAGTGTGCAGCCTCCTTTAAAGTTTTATCCTAGGCTAAATTATCTTTATTTTTAGCTCAGAGTCACCTTGGTTCACATGCAGGTAAACTCACAATCTCGCCAGGCAAGAGAGTCACAACATCCTTTTTACCTCCCTGGGTAAATGTTTCTGCGTGTTGTGAATGCACCCAGTTTGAGGATGTCTGCACTAAAAACTCCTTCCAAGTCGGGAGCACTGAGTGTCTCTATCCGTGAAGATGTCAATGGAGTCTGTTCTGATGGGGGAGCATGGGGTGGTGATTAAAGAGAAACTCTTAAATGAACAAGAATTATCCCAGTCAGAATTAGTATCGCTTGTGATGGGAGGGCGGGATCCAATGGGATAAATGCGTCCTTTGTCTGTTTTTTTTCTGTAAAAAAACATTTTTATTTCAAGTGGTGCATTGATTATTTCAATATACTGAGAATGTTTGCCTCATACAAATATAAGGATGATTACATCAGTTTAAACTCAATTATTATAAGCCTTAAGCTCAATGCAGCATGTTCCCTATGTACATGGCTCTATGGTTATTTTCAGGTGTCTTACAAACATATTGTTTTCTTTGATTCTCCCAAATCACCAAAGTCTGTCTGTTGGAAACAAAAATTCACCTTCCTGAGTTCATTGTTGAAATAAGATGGATGCTTTGTTTTGGGAAAACACATTTTTGTTGCTATATAGACCCTATAAATGGATCAGAAACAGATCCCAAATGTATTGAAATTAATATTCAATAAAAGGTATGCTGAAAAATATTATGAACTCTTGAAGAAGTGTGCCCCCTAGAATTTCTAGGGGGCACACTTGCTAGTATGAATTCGATGACTGCAAAATAACTTTTTCAAAAATACTTTTGTCATAATTTGTGGAAATCTCTGAATTGAGATAACTCTATGCACAGAAACCCACCTTTATAAGGATTGATGAACTTCACTTCCAACCTTCCTGTCTTGTCACTGGTCGTTGCTGCATGTTCAGCTGCATCGCGTTTAGGTGGTATTCTACGGTTTATTGATGTCATTATCCTGTTAAACACACAGTACTGTTATAATCATTTTATAACAATACCAATCTGTTCAAAGTCTACAACATTTTTAACTTGCAATAAAAGTCAAAATGGCGTCAGTCCTTCCAGGTCTATCACCGGTTCCTTCCACCATATTTGTAAGACGCATGCTTTTCTGAATATTATTTTCCTCATTAACTGTTTTAGTTTATGTATCTCTTAGACTACCATACAGTAATTATTGGAACTGCTTCAACCTAAACATAAAATAGTACGTCAGGTAACAAGAAAGTCATGCATAAAACACAATTGAGTCAATTTCAAAGACTCCATCTTGTTAAAAGGAAAAACTTCATCTAAACTCTCAGTTTTGCTTATAAAAGAGTAGTTTCATCGATTTAAATAAACCCGCTCAGCTAGTTTTACCACTTATTACATTCTTAAAAGAAATTGGTACACTTAACTACAGTTTATACGGTTTATATGACAGAATTGACTTACACTTCCATGTGGTGAAGCAACTGCTTAGCAACTGCTTGGTCCTTCGTAAGCTCATTTCAAAGGTGTGCTTCTTTTGGTAGTCAGCGCAGCCCCGGGTGGAGACAAGAAAAACAGAATCTACGTGCTTCCGCCCGTCTGGTGTGTCTGCGTTTGTAAATCCAAATGATTCGAGTATGTTTGTGAAGTAATTTAAAGGGACTGCGTGTTTGACCTGATGGGAGTAACTAATAAACTAAAGAGGTTTTTGAAACGTATATATTACTAAAGTAACGGGAATACAAAGAATTGAAAGCCAGGATTTCTTCTTCTTCTGCGTTGGCTTCAGCGGTGACACTAAGCTGGTCAGCTGGGAGACTGGTTTTGAGAGGCCTTTCATCTGGTTGCATGAATAGTACAATTGGAATCATAATTTCGACATGAATACTTTGTAGTATAAAAACCAATTAAAAACAATTAAATTGTGAATTCAATGATAGAAATACAAACTATTTCAGTTTTTAAAAGTCTACTAAGCAGCTTATCACAAAACTCAAAGAAAACATTAAGGAACAAAAAATACACGTCCTGAAACACAAACTAGAGCTTAAATTAATCAGCCTTTTCAGCCTATTAGCTATGCGATGTCAAAAAGAATTCCGCTGATCTCAAGAGGTTTATTAACATAATTAATTGCAAACACCTATTACCACCATGTCCTTCACCTGTACCTGGCACAGCTTTTAAGGTAGCTCATCCTCATCATCATCAGCCTCCTCTTCCTCCATCACTACTCATATGTCTCTTCCTCCTCCTCCCTCTCCTTCTAACTCCTATTCAATTCAATTCAATTCAATTTTATTTATATAGCGCCAATTCATGAAACATGTCATCTCAAGGAACTTTACAAAATCAAATCAATCAGATTATACAGATTGGGTCAGATTATACAGATTGGTCAAAAATTCTTATATAAAGGGAACCAATTAATTGCATCAAAGTCTTGACAAGCAGCATTCACTCCTGAAGAAGCGTAGCGCCACAGGGAGAGTCGTCTGCACTGTCCATGGCTTTGCAGCAATTCCTCATACTGAGCAAGCAGGACGCGACAGTGGAAAGAAAAACTCCCCATTAACGGGAAGGAAAAAACCTCCAGCAGAAGGTTGGCTCAGTACAGGGCTCAGTATGAACGGTCATCTGCCTCGACCAACTGGGGGTTAGAGAAGACAGAGCAGAGACACAACAAGAGAGACAAACAAGCACAGAAGCTCACATTGATCCAGTAATCTGTTCTACATTAAATGGTAATAGCAGGTGATTTCTTTCCCTGGATAATGTCACAGTTAACAGAACGCCAGACCAGGTGTACCTAGTATGAAGAAAAAAAGTGAACAAAAAGAAATGACAACAGTCATTTCAATGCAATGCAATGCAAGACTGGAGAACAGTAGAACTCAGTAGAGTGAGAAATATAGACCTTGATGTCCTCCAGTAGCCTAAGCCTATAGCAGCATAACTATAGAGGTAGCTCAGGGTAACATGAGCCACTCTAACTATAAGCTTTGTCAAAAAGTAAAGTTTTAAGATTAGTCTTAAAAGTGGACAGAGTATCTGCCTCACGGACCAAAACTGGGAGTTGGTTCCACAGGAGAGGAGCCTGATAGCTAAAGGATCTGCCTCCCATTCTGGTTTTAGAAACTCTAGGAACCACCAGCAAACCTGCAGTCTGAGAGCGAAGTGCTCTGTTAGGAACATACGGGGTAATCAGATCTCTGATATATGATGGAGTTTGATTTTTAAGGGCTTTATATGTTAGAAGAAGAAATTTAAATTCTATTCTTGATTTAAAGGTTTACAATGCAACCGGGGTTGATTTTCCAGCGAGGCTCCCCCAGAGGGCGAAAGTAAAAGTGCACTGTTGTAAAGATGCTCAGCTGTTCTCCTGGTTTCTCGGTCAAGCCAGGCGCGGTTGTTTTGAGCTTAGCAGACAGGCGAACGCAACGAAAAGTCGAAAAAACAGCAGTACAAACAATGACTAACACAGTGAAAGTATGAACATGCACACAGAGGGAGAGAAACCATTGCAATGTTACAATCGCATGAGCAGACACACGAGGTCCTTGTCAGCCTTGCAGCCTTCTTTTTCTTTTGGCTCTCACCATTCGGAAAAAGCTTGCCCGATGTTCACCCGTGTACGACTCCTCTCTCTGTCCAGAGCCCTTTTCCTCTTTCTTGCCTGCTCCGACATGGGCTTTCGCTGTTTTCTCGCTGGTTCCGCCATGATAACTGCACAAATATCGCCACTGCGCTAGCAACGAGCATGCCTTTCACTGGGGGCGTGTAGCAGTTCTCGCCGTAAAGCAAGACCGACTCTCGCGATGCACGAGACTTCTGAGCCTGTGGGTGCGAGCCGAGGGCGCCTGGGACATCGTCTTGGGAAAGTTTAATGGCTGTAAAGTCGGTCAAATCGCTGTTTCTGTTGCGCGTCTAATAGCTGGTTGCTACAGGCGTTCTCTACCTGTATGTCCTACCTAAGCGGCAAAAGGGGCGTTACTCTTGAGACGGTGACGTCACGTGCGCGGTACGCTATTGCAAGTACGGTATTTCCCCTACAGTCCACCAGGGCGGCCGAGAAAACTTTTGTTCGACCTGAAATGACTCATTTAATCATCCAAAACGGTATGGAACAGATTAATTAACTGAAAAATGTTGCATAATATGCCTTTAACAGGAAGCCAATGAAGGGAAGCTACAATTGGAGAAATATGATCCCTTTAATTGATTTTCAACTCTTGCTGCAGTATTTTGGATCTAAAGCTAATCTAGAGCTAAAGACTTTGAACTGCATTTTGTGGACTTCCTAATAGTAAAGAATTACAATAGTTCAGCCTTGAAGTAACAAATGCATGAACTAGTTTTTCAGCATCACGCCTGGACAGAATGTTTATAATTTTTGGCAATATTCCAGAGGTGAAAAAATGAAACTTCGGAAACCTGGTTAATATTGGGATTTAAACAACATGTCTTGGTAACAAAATAACACCAAGATTTTTTACTTTATTACCAGAGGCCAAGTTAATGCTATCCAGATTAAGTGATTGATTAAGAAGTTTATTTCTTGAGGACTCTGGTCCAAAGATTACAACTTCTGTCTTGACAGAATTGAAATGCAGAAAATTTAAAGTCATCCAGCTTTTGGTGTCATCAAGACATGACAGCAGTCGAAGTAAATGATTGGAATCATCAGGATTTATGGATAAATATATCTTAGTGTCATCAGCATAACAGTGGAAATTAATCCCATGTTGTCTGATAAATTTGCCAATCGGAAGCATATATATAGTAAAGAGAATTGGTCCAAGGACTGAACTCTGTGGTACTCCACAAGTGACCCTAGAGTTTGAAGATTTATTATTAAGATGAACAAACTGGAATCATTCCGACAGATAAGATTCAAACCAGCCTAATGCTTTCTCCTTAATCCCTACAGTATGCTCAAGTCTTTGTATGAGAATATTGTGATCAACTGTATCAAATGCAGCACTGAGATCTAATAGGACAAGTACAGACACAAGTCCATTATCTGAGGCCATGAGAATATGATTAGTGACCTTCACCAGAGCCGTTTCAGTGCTATAATGAGCTCTGAAGCCGTTGTAAATGTTCATAAAGTTGATTAGCAACTACTTTCTCAAGACTTTTAGATAAGAAAAGAAGATTAGATATAGGTCTGTAATTTACTAACTCGTCTTGATCAAGAGATGGTTTCTTAAGTAAAGGTTTAATAACAACTACTTTAAAAGCTTGTGGTACATATCCATCTACTAAGGTTAGATTAATCATGTCTAAAATTGCATCACTGATCAAAGGGAATATCTCCTTAAACAACTTGGCTGGGATTGGGTCCAACATACAAGTAGAAGGTTTAGATGAAGCTAAAATTTTAGATAGCTCAGAAAGCTCTACTGCTTCTAAACAGTTCAAACACTGCGCAGGTTCTAAAGATTCCTCCAACACTGCCTCACTTACTGAAGACGAGGTAGTCATGTTTGGAAGGATGCCAATTATGTTATTTTTAATGGAGTCAATTTTATTTATGAAAAATCCCATAAAATCATTACTGGAATGGGAATGGATGGATAAACAGAGCTGTGACCCTGAGTAAGTTTGGCAACTGTACTGAAAAGAAATCTAGGATTATTTTTATTCTCATCAATTAATGATGAAAAATATGCTGCTCTAACTCTGCGAAGGGTTAGAGCAGTTTAGCTAATCCTACCTAATCTGTCTTTCCAGATAAGGTAAGATTCCTCTTGGTGTGTAGAGCGCCATTTTCTCTCCAATTTCCTAACATTGTGCTTCAAGGAACGCAGCTCTGAATTAAACCAGGAAGCCAGCTTCCTGTGAGTAATCACCTTCTTTTTCAAAGGAGCTACATTGTTTAATCCAGAACAAAATGATGAAGTCACACCGTTAACAAAGGTTTCTACTTGTGAATGGGAAGAAACAACATTGCTGCCATCTGCAGGGCATTTCTGCAATACTGAGGATATTAAAAGGGGGACAGACTCTGTAAAGTTAGATATAGCATTATCTGATAAACATCTACTATAATGGAACCCTCTTTTGGGGGTGGAGAACTCAGTTAGATTAAACTCAAAGGTTATTAAAAATGGTCTGATAGAACAGGGTTGTGAGGAAATACTGTTAATTCTTCACAATCAATCCCATATGTCAGCACGAGGTCTAAAGTATGAAGCCAAGAGTGCGTCGGTTTAGACACATTTTGAGCAAAACCAATTGAATCTTAAGATAGTTTTAAAGGCTACAGTGAGGTTATCACATTCAGTGTCAACATAAATGTTAAAATCACCCATCATAATAACCACCATAATAGTCAGTATTTAACACCAACTCAGATAAGAAGTCTGACAACTGATCCTAAAACTGAGTGTAAGGGCCTGGTGGACGATACAAGGCAACAAAAAGAAGAAGTTTTATTGCTTTGCAGTTTGGATGAGGGAAACTGAGGGTTAGATGTTCAAAAGAACTGTAGTTAGTAATTGGCCTGGGACTAATTAATAAATCAGACTGAAAGATGGTTGCTACTCCTCCCCTCTTCCCATAGATCTGGGAATGTGGAAATTTAAATAATTGGATGGAGTTGACTCATTTATACTAACGTAGTCCTCTTGTAGCCAGGTTTTGTGAGACAAAATAAATCAATCTGATTATCAGAAATCAATTCATTAACTAAAAAAAGTCTTTGGGGGAGAGACCTTATATTTAATAGACCACATTTAATTGTTTTATTTTTTGGTTCAAAGTTAGCCTTATTGATTTTTATTAGATATTTTTGATTTGTTCCTTTTAGATCAGTTTTTGATCTATTCAGTTTTGGCCGTGGGAAAGACACCGTCTCAATAGGGTAATGGGTGGGTAACAGTACAGAAGCTGCAGAGATGTGTGTTAAACTACAACTCTATGACTGGCATTATTCTGTCCCTCTGCACAAATGGCAAGCCTTAAACTGGTCTCATCAACTACAAATAACGATAACAGTAATAATTATGAACATTATAATATTTATTTTGTCAGAACACATATTAAATAACAAAAAATAAGGAAAATACAAAACAAACAAGCACAGTAATGGAACTACTCAACTTATTCATATTTTTCTTGGGCAATTAAAAATACTTAATGAAGAAACACAACAGGAAAAGGATGTAGCCTATAGCTACTAAAATATTGTCGTCTGAACACTCTCTCCTGTAATTTCATCTGTGTACCGAACCTGAAACTGTCTCAACTTCGACCTGTATTTCCCTCTGGCGTTTCACTGATACAGCTCTGGTGAAGGTCACTAATGATATTCTCATGACCTCAGATAATGGACTTGTGTCTGTACCTGTCCTGTTAGATCTCAATGCTGTGTTTGATACAGTTGATCACAAAATTCCCCTTGAAAGACTTGTTTGTTCATTTTCAAACTCTAGAGTCATTTGTGGAGTACCACAGGGTTTAGTCCTTGAGCCAATTCTATTTACTTTGTATATGCTTCGAATTGGCAAAGTTATCAGACGGCATGAGCTTATTGAACTTTATTGATCTCACAATGGAGAAATTCACTTCTGCATCTTATCCCATCCCCTTGGGGAGCAGTGGGCTGCCACTGTGCGGCGCCTGAGGAGCAATCAGGAGTTAAGGGTTTTGCTCAGGAACCCAGAGTGGCAGTCTGTGGGAGTTGAACTCAGAACATCTGGGACCCAAGCTCATTGCTCTAACCACTAGACCACCACTCCCCTCCACTGTTATGCTGATGACACTCAGCTATATTTATCCATAAATCCTGATCAATATAATCAATTAATTTAACTACAGGCATGCCTTGATGACAACAAAACCGGGATGACTTTAAATGACCTGCTTTTAAATTCTGACAAGACAGGAGTTGTAATCTTTGGACCAGAGTCCTAAAAAATAAACTTCTTAATCTGGATGGCATTAAATTGGCCTCTGGTAATGTAGTAAAAGATGTTGGTGTTATTTTTGAACAAGACATGTTATTTAAAACCTATATTAAACAGGTTTCCAGAGGTTGCCTTTTTTACCCCCGGAAATATTGCCAAAAATAGAAATATTCTGTCTAGGGGAGATGCTGAAAAACCTGTCCATGCATTTGTTATTTCATGGCTGAACTATTGTAATTCTTCACTATCAGGAATTCCACAAAATGCAATTTAAAGTCTTTAGCTGATCCAAAATGCTGCATCAACAGTTTTGATGAAAATCAACAATAGAGATCATATTTCTCCAATTGTAGCTTCCCTTCATTGGCTTCATGTTGAATCAAGAACAGAATTTAAAATTCTCCTTCTCACATACAAAGCACTTAATAATCAAGCTCCATCATATATTTGAGTTCTGATTACCATATATGTTCCTAACAGAGCACTTTTCTCATAGACTGCTAGTCTATTGGTGGTTCCTAGAGTTTCTAAAAGTAGAAGGGGAGGCACATCTTTTAGTTATCAGGCTCCTCTCCAGTGGAACCAACTCCCAGTTTTGGTCGGTAAGGCACACACCCTGTTTACTTTAAGACAAAGCTTAAAACTATCCTTTTTGACAAAGATTATAGTCAAAGTGTCTTAAGTTACCCTGAGCTATCTCTATAGTTATGCTGCTGTAGGCTTAGGCTGCTGGAGAACATTAGGGTCTATTTCTCTCTGCTGAGTTCTCCTACTAATCTCAAATTTGCATTGTTCGTTGTCATTTCAGCTTTTAACTTTTTGTTGTAATTTTTTTCCTTCATAGTAGGTACACCTGATCTGGCGTTCTGTTAGGTGTGACATCATCTAGGGAAGACAAACCACCCGCGATTACCATATAACATGGAAAAGATTCCTGGATCAACGTGTGCTTCTCTGCATTTTTTGACTCTCTTATTGTGTCTGCTCTCTCTTTTCTAACTCCCAGTCAATTGAGGCAGATGACTGTTCACACTGAGCCTGGTTCTGTACGTGTTATTTCCTTCCTGTTAAAGGGGGGTCTTCCTTTCCACTATCGCTTCATGCTTGCTCAGTATGAGGGATTGCTGCAAAGCCATGGACAAAGCAGACGACTGTCCCTGTGGCTGTACGCTCCTTTAGGAAGAGTGAATGCTGCTTGTCAAGACTTGATGCAATCTACTGGGTTTCCTTAGATAGGACATTTTTTGACTAATCTGTATAATCTGATCCAATCTGTATAATCTGATTGAATTTGACTTTGGAATGTGTCTTTAGGTGACATGTTTCATGAATTGGAACTATATAAATAACATTGAATTGAATTATTACCTATTGTCACAAAAAAACTAAACAGAAGGGTTTCCCAGACGGTAATGTAAGGCTGGCCGACCACCAGGTTTAACTTGTGCTGGACTAACCGTCGCATGTTTATTTATTTTAAATAGATTTTTATAAGCCAGTATCAATTATAGCAAAGACAGGTAAAGCTTTACAGTTTTGCACTCTCAGGATCTGGAGATGCTGCTGGGCCTTCCTCACCACTGCCATGGAATTTGCAGTCCAAGAGAGGTCATCATATCCAGATTAACATTATAGCAGTTTCAGTAATATGCTACTACCATGTCATAAATGTAAAGATTTTTTACTCTTTTGCAAGAATAAACAATTACCTCAGAGTGACAATAGCTAAAAAAAAAAAACATCAGTGTTGTGTATTGAACTGGTTTTAGTTCTTACCCGTTTTGACCAATAATTTAAAAGTTTTATGTGATAAACGTAACACTGAGAAAGTTAATAATCAATATGCAATCATGCCAATGGTTCCAATATATATGCAAAGGTTATAAATAACCAAAAAGGAAATGTTAAAAAGGCATTAAAATAGATTTTTTTGAAATACAAAGAAAGATTTTTCATTTGTCCCAACAATGCCACCAGAGCAAGATTGGTGTGTGATGTGTAAGTGTGCGTTCCTGCAGTACCTCAACCTACCACTAAAGGGCGGTACCGAGTAGACAATCTGATACACACTTAAGCACACTATGTTGGTTTTTGTGTATTTTAGAGACCACCCTAAAAATTTGTCAGAGTATCATATTGAACTTCCTTTGATCGAATCTATTAAAAACTTAGTGGGGACTAGGTTTTTGGTCCCCACAAAAAATTTGGTCCCCACACTGTGAGTGTGCTATCAGGTGTTGGTCCCCTCAATGTAGCAAACACAGACACACACACACACACACACACACACACACACACAGAGGTTAACACTGCCATACTTTGTAAAATGTCCTGACTTCAAAGGTTAAAAACCTGTGATGGTCCCCATTAAGATGGTAGAACATGCACACACACACACACACACACACACACACACACACACACACACACACACAGAGGGAAGGAGGCCTTGGATATTTTCGAACCTTGCAGAACAGTAGTTTAAACTTTAAGAGTGTAAATAAAGAAATAATAAATTAACTATTAAGTTAATTAATGAAAAAAAACTGTATTACTCACCGTCTGAAGAGGTTGCTGGCAGATCAGTTTGAGGTGCGTTAGGGGGTTGTATCTCTGCACCTTCAGCACCGTTTTCCCTCAGGAGGGCTGCTTCTGTTAAGAAAGAAAGACGGAGCTTTTTAATGGAGCGAATTACACGCATACAATGATTGCAGCAGAAATAAACACACACACACACACACACACACACACACACACACACACACACACACACACACACACACACACACACACACACACACACTGAAAGAGTGAGAAACTGAAACATACAGAGGGAGGGAGGTTTTTGAACCGTGCAGAACAGTAGTTTAAACTTTAAGAGTGTAAAAAAAAGAAATAATAAATTAACTATTAAGTTAATTAATGAAAAAAAACTGTATTACTCACCGTCTGAAGAGGTTGCTGGCAGATCAGTTTGAGGTGCGTTAGGGGGTTGTATCTCTGCACCTTCAGCACCGTTTTCCCTCAGGAGGGCTGCTTCTGTTAAGAAAGAAAGACGGAGCTTTTTAATGGAGTGAATTACACGCATACAATGATTGCAGCAGAAATACATAAAAAAGATTAAAAAAATAAAATAAAAAATGCATCACACCGGGGAATCGAACCCACGTAAAACTAGAGCGGAAACTGCGTGTTAACGTAGCACGCCACATGAATGTCCCACAAATTACCTACCGTATGATGTAGTCTCCCGCTGGTCTTGAACCGTCTGAACTGAAGTTTCAACGCTCAGTGTGACTGTCAATGGCATACAGTGAGAACATGAAACGGGGCTGGTTGAGAAACATAAAATCGATAGTTTCAGAGTTATAAAGAAACTTACGATTGGTATGGTTTGCTGGTGGAATCGTTGCTTGTGGTACATCCGTTTGGACTTGGTTGTTTTGCAGGGTGGGTGTTTGTGCTACAAACAGCTGGCGAGGTTGAATACCCGCTACCGCTGAGTGGAGGAAGAGAGGTTGGCGAACCGGCGGCGGTGTACGCAGATCAATGACTTTATCTGTTTCTTGTTTAGGGGTAGACGTATTTTGCGAGGCAAAGTCCTGGCGGGTTTTGCTTCGGGACGGGCGGTTTTTCAGTGTAAGTTTGCTCTCTGGCCGGGTTCTTTGCGGCTGAGCCTGGTGAACACCGTGCTGTAGGTAAGGATTACCGCTCGTCTCATCAAAAAAACCTAAAACAATAAAGATAAAATGGTTAAAACAACGTATTAGTATCTTTAAATACTTTAGATACTTTATCTTTATGAAAGCAAATCCTACCGTAGTTGAACGGTGTTAAAAGTACATTTTCTTGCTCCACACCTGTGAGGTCTGAAAAATAATTAAACATATATTGTTACACAGCCGAAAAGCGTAAGGGGGGATTCCCCAAGTGACATTACTACGGTATCACATGATCAGTGGCGTCATAGGGGGGATTCCCACACCGTATATTCAACATATAACTTAAAACATCGTTAGAATATATTCATTAGAACTTACCAAAGAAGCGTATGCCATGTTGTGGGTTGGAGCTTGCGTTCTGACCCTCGGGGTGGATCAGAGCGTTAGTGAGGAGCGAAGCTGAAGAGGTTTCTTGCATGATCTCGAGTGATGACTACCTTGCACCGAATGAGCATCTTTATACATTTCTGGTACTGAGAGGATGCGTTTACCGAGAGAGTCGTGACTTCCAGCGGTATACTAAGTTTTACCGAGGCCCCGGATACCTCGACCTGCGCGGAGCAGTGTCTTATTCAGATAAGTTGAAACGCTTTCCTGTTCTGCTAACTAACAATGGCCTGGTGTGTGGCGCACTGAGCAGCGATGGTCAGTGGCTTATTGAGATAAGGGGGAGGTTTCCTGCTCGGCTCCCTAGCTGACCAGGAAGTGTAGTGTCCATCCACTGATCTGCGCTGAGCAGACACTCTGTTGATGAAGATAACAGAGAGGCTCGGTGTTTGTGTTTATTAACTAACAATGAAAGGATGTCATGCTCGTTGAAAGGAAGGTTTTGCTGTTGTGTGAAAATGATAAGATAACGCCCTGCACGAATTTGCTGACTGCAAGTCAGCAAAGATCGATATTGTCCCCCTTCCTGCAGTGCCACACATGTGTTTTGACACAGCTCCTCCCCTCCTCTACAGAACTCGTGAAATTTAGGTCGTGACCCAAAAACCTGTGGTCAGTAAGACACTGTCCACCGTAGTATGAGGACGCTCCAAACCTTTAGTTTGGAGGGAGGACTGACTTGAGCTTTATATCAGGATTAAAGATTAAGGATTCTCTATTTCAGCGCAATCACAACGGTGCGGGAAGGAGGTTTTTTCCACGTAGAGTGTGGCTGGTCTGCTGCTGAGCGTTAGATTGAGTGCGTATAAGATACATTAATTGCGTGTGTACAACCGAAATAAATAGATATAATTATAAAGTGAATTGTATTATAATTAATATCATCATTTAATATGGGTGGTATGCTGCTGCTAAGCATCAGATTGAGCGTGTATAAAAATTAAATAACTGAATGTGGATAAAAATTAAATCATTGGATGTGTATAAGATAAATTAAATAACTGGATGTGGATAAACTGAATTAAGTAGCTGGATGTGTATTAAAGGAATCATTAGACATACTTAAATAATCACGATAATAAAGTTAATAACTATATTAATAATAATAATAATATCGTATTAATGACAATAATATAATATGGGTAAGGCAGGAAATCAAAGGGAGGCCGGATATCAAGAGGGGCCAGAAATCGAGGGAGGCCGGAAGTCAAGGGAGGCCGGAAATCGAGGGAGGGGGGCCGGAAATCAACGGGGACCGGAAATGGGGAGGGGGGACCGGAAATCAAAGGGGAGACCGGAAATCAAAGGAGACCGGAAATGATTAGGGTCATTAATCACCCGTCAATTAAAAAGTGACAGACCATTATACACTATAATCTCTCGCAACCACTGCTTGCACTTTGCCGGGTAGAAGGCGACGTGGATTTGAAGTTCTTTTAAGATGAACCCAGGATGCTGATTGGGTTTTGTGGAGGAGCGGTTCAAAGCTGATTGGCTTGCATCAAAGGTGGATGAGCCTCTGATTGGATGGAGGTAAGCAATAGAGTTTCTTCAATTGAACTTCCGCCTAAGCTTCATGTTACAGCTCATAAAAAACCCAAGACCCAAGCTTACATGTAAGCTTGAGTCTTGGGTAGTTAAATCAGTTGTATCGAAACTAATTATTATGAAATAAATTATTGCTGTAATTTGATTCTTTTAGTAACTTGTTATAATCTCAGATTTTGGACAGGAGTAATACTGGTGTAGCCTCAGTGTGCTTGTGTGATGTTGCTCACAGAGGTCCAGTGAGTGCTCAGACACATGAAGAATTAGAGGGAACGTGTCCGCCTACCAGGTTGGTTTTAGTCAATTATCAAATTAAAATGTAAACAGCAGATGTCATGAGGAACCACAAGAAGGTAGGCTAGTCAAGACACTTCTTGCTGTTCTTCTTTCAAAGATGAAGTTGTGGATTCTGTCAAAACAGATTTTATAGCAGCAGCTACACGTGCGTTCTCTTGTGCTGCCATAAACATGTCATGTTTATGTTGGTTTGGGCTAGTCAGCTCTTGCTTTCATTACAAATGGTTGAAACCTGTGCAGTACAAGATGGATTCTTGTATGTGTGTGTGTGTGAACACACAAATTAATTTTGCAGACAAGGTTACAATAAAGTATGAATGTGAATTCAACTTTGGATGAACTAAAAAATAAGAAAACTATGTAATTTCTGACATCTCTATGGGAGGGTTCTGTAGATTTTGTTGTTTTTTTAGTCAGACAGCACTTGTGAAAAAGCTAAGCTAGGACTCTAAACAATATAATAAATGCTTGGGTGCCATGGGAAATGTATTATATGTAACAACTCCTCTAGTTTTAAATGTCTGAGTCCTGCTGGATTATTTACAGACCAAATACTGCTTTCTTCAAGGGAGAGTTTTTTAATATATATCCATTGATTCACTATATTAGCTTTCCATGCAAGGTTGCAGGGGAGGTGGGGCATATTTCCAGCTGTCATTGGGTGAGAGGCGGGTACACCCTGCACAGGTCACTAATCTGTCATAGGGCAACATAGAGGACACCGGGAAAAAAAAAAAAAAAACATCCACACACTTATATCTGACAGCAATGTGACAAACATGGAGCTTAAGTGAAAATTCAGACTGAAGAAACTCTATTGCCTACCTCCATCAATCAGAGACTCATCCGCCTCCGACGCAAGCCAATCAGCTGTGAACTGCTCCTCCTCGAAGCCAATCAGCATCCTGGGTTCATCTTAAAAGAACTCCACATCCTTGTCTCGGCCTTCTCCTCAGCGAGCAAGCGGTAGCTGCGCGTGTCTGGTTTGGACTCTGATGACCGGATTCAACGCACCTCCATCCCCTTCTCCACCATCGTAGCACAGCTCCGCCTGGCTTTCCTACGGTCCTCCTTCAATCTCGTCCCTATCAGAGTGTAATTCCTCCTGGACTCTTATGGAATTCCCAGTCACTCCTTAAAACGGTCCGGCAGAAGACTGCCATGTTGAGCCTGGTTCTGCCAGAATTTTTCCTCTCCACAGTCGCTTCATGCTTGCTCATCATGGACAGTTCATGCAAACCTGTGTTTATCTAAGTTGGACATTTAGCTCAAACAGATCATCATACGGACTGAACAAACTTTATTTATCTCCACTCCACCACCAGTTTCAGGCCTGGGGGGAAATATCTCTACTCTCATACGCCTGCTTATGCATATTAAAGTATAATTCAGCGTGAATTTTTCCTGCCGAGGTCTGAGCGCCAAACTCTTAAAATATTGTATCAATAAAATTCTTCTAATTGCCTTTTCTTTCTGTGTGAGTTTTTCAGATTGAAATTATTTTTGGCTGTGTGAGGAAAGTGGAGTACCCGAAGAGAACCCACACATACAATTTCCAAGTAGAAAGACCCCAGGCCAGGATTGAAATCAATGGCCATGTTCCTTCAAGTTAACAGTGCTACCAACTGCTCAACTATGAAGCCCCCCTTTTAACAGCATGGTGTAACAGTTATTATGCCCCTTCCCCCCTTGAATATTTTGTAATAAGGGTTATGTTCTTCAGTATTAATTATAATCTGTGTATTTACATGCATGTTTATGACTGTAGTTTCCTTGCATAGGGGTGATTATGGTCAGGAAAGGCTCTGAGAGCAGCCTTAGATCCTTAGTATGTGTACATGCTGTGCAATAGACTGAGTGGGACATAGCACAGATCCAGAAATGAAGGGCAGCTATTATGGACACATTGCGTGCAGCACCTCCGTTTTGCAAATTTGTGCCGTGATAATAGCTGGTAAATCATTGTGAGTGGCAAGAGCAGCTCATTCAGCGCAGGTCTTGGAACATTTTATGTCTAATTTTTGAACGGCATCGAAGAATCCTGCACATACAGGAAGTGCAACAAATTTGCTAACTTCTTTACAAAGAAAATCCAAAAGATTACAGGGGCAGTCTGTACATGCATATCAAGTTCAGGACCAAAGCAGTCTCCTCTTGACAAAATGTCCCAATTCAGCCAAATAACTACAAAAGCTCCTCCTGCTGTCTTGATGTTCCACCCACAGCTTTTTTTAACAAGGTTTTGCCTGTCATAACATCTAATTTGACTCAGCTAATAAACACATCCGGTCTCTCAGGTGTTTTTCCCTAGTTTCTAAAAAAGCTGTTGTTAAACCACTGTTGAAAAAGAACAAACTATCACTGCAGAACTACATGCCCATCTCAAACATCCCCTTTATCAGTAAGATTATTGAAAAGCTGTGTTTGAACAATTAAACACCTTCTTAACCATGACCAGCTGCTTTGATATTTTCCAGTCAGGCTTTCATGTTGACCATGGTACAGAGACCGCCCTTGTTAGGGTGTTTAATGGTGTTTAAATCAAAACATGTGCAAGGGCCTTTAAATTGTCTCTCACTTCAGTTCTGTGGACTACACAATCATAAGGAAGACTGCTGACCTGACAGATATCTAAAAGATGACTACTTTGCACAAGGAGGGCAAGACACAAAATGTAATTTCTAAAGAGGCTGGCTGTTCACAGAGCTCTATGTCCAAGACCAGACAAATGGAAGGAAAATATATGGTAGAAAAAAGTGCACAAGCAATAGGGATGACTGCACCCAGGAAAGAATTGTGAAACAAAACCCGTTCAAAAATGTCGGGGAGATTCACAAAGTGAATATGGTCAGGAAAGGCTCTGAGAGCAGCTGATGACACTCAGCTATATTTATCCATAATCCTGATGAATCCAATCAGTTACTTCGACTGCAGTCATGTCTTGATGACATCAAAAGCTGGATGACTTTAAATTTCCTGCATTTAAATTCTGACAAGACAGAAGTTGTAATATTTGGGCCAGAGTCTTCAAAAAATAAAGTTCCTAATCAATCACTTAATCTGGATGGCATTAACTTGGCCTCTGGTAATAAAGTTAAAAATCTTGGTGTTGTTTTCGACCAAGACATGTCATTTAAATCCCAACTGAGAGTTTCCTTTTTTCACCTCCGGAATATCGCCAAAATTAGAATATTTCTGTCCAGGGGTGATGCTGAAAAACTAGTCCATGTATTTGTTACTTCAAGGCTGGACTATTGTAATTCTTTACTATCAGGAAGTCCACAAAATGTAGTTCGAAGTCTTCAGCTGATCCAAACTGCTGCGGCAAGAGTTCTAATGAAAATCAACTAGAGGGATCACATTTCTCCAATTTTAGCTTCCCTTCATTGGCTTCCTGTTAAATCAAGAATAGAATTTAAAATTCTTCTTCTAACGTATAAAGCCCTTAATAATCAAGCTCCATGATATATCAGAGCTCTGATTATCCTGTATATTCCTAACAGAGCACTTTGCTCTCAGACTGCAGGTCTGCTGGTGGTTCCTAGAGTCTCTAAAAGTAGAATGGGAGGCAGATCCTTTAGCTATCAGGCTCCTCTCCTGTGGAACCAACTCCCAGTTTTGGTCCATGAGGCAGACACCCTATCTATTTTTAAGACTAATCTTAAAACTTTCCTTTTTGACAAAGCGTATAGTTAGAGTGGCTCATGTTACCCTGAGCTACCTCTATAGTTGTGCTGTGATAGGCATAGGCTACTGGAGGACATCAGGGTCTAATTTTCTCGCTCTACTGATTTCTACTGTTCTTCAGTCTACTGTTCTCCAGTTTTGCATTGTATTACATTGAAATGACTGTCGTCATTTCAGCTTTTAACTTTTTGCTCTCTCTCTTTTTCTTCATAGTAGGCACACCTGGTCTGACGTTCTGTTAAACTGTGACATCATCCAGAGAAGACGGCTCATCCGCTACTACCATATAATGTAAAACCGATTACTGGATCAATGTGTGCTTCTGTGCTTTTTTTGTCTGTCTTGTTGTGTCTCTGCTCTGTCTTCTGTAACCCCCAGTCGGTCGAGGCAGATGACCGTTCATACTGAGCCCGGTTCTGCTGGAGGTTTTTCTTTCCCGCTAATGGGTGGTATTTATTTCCACTGTCGCTTCATGCTTGCTCAGTATGAGGGATTGCTCAGTATGAGGGATAGCTCTACGCTTCTTCAGGAGTGAATGCTGCTTGTCGGGACTTTGAAGCAATCAATTGGTTCCCTTATATAGGACATTTTTGACCAATCTGTATAACCTGACTGATTTTGACTTTGTAAAGTGCCTCGAGATGACATGTTTCATTAATTGGCGCTATATAAATAAAATTGAATTGAATTAAATGTATGTGGCAACATTTTGTGTCTCAAAATTTAACCATTGACCACTGTGCATCTTTTTAATTGTTTTAGATGTGTAATTTTTTTTTATTCGTATTATACAGCACTTTGTGAGTTTTTGAAAGATGATATATAACCTTTACTGCACTTTGAGTTCAGTTTTCTTATATTAATGTTGACCCTTGGAGTTTGTAGTTTAACTATCTTAGTTTTTGGTCAAGTCAATCAGTTATCACTCCCCCCCCCAAAAAAAATAAATAAATAAATGAATAAATAAATAAAATGCTGCATTGCTTTCATTGAATTATTCATCAGTTCCTTGTTCCATGGATCACCCTTCTTTGCATTTAAAGATAACTTTTGCTGTCTTCTTCACTTACCAACCCCTGTACAAGGCCTGAACCGTACTTCTGCACCTGGCACAGAGTGGAGGCACCACAAGCGGTGTGGGAGGAAACAAAAGAGGGGCAGGTGCAGAGGTATCTGAGCCAGGCTAAAAACTGGCCCTCACAGGCTGGCCATCCCATCAATCGTGCTGGCCAACGTACACTCTCTGGACAATAAAAAGAACTAAATACAGCTCTTAAGGAATACACAGAGGAACGTGAGGGACTGCTGTGTATTTGTGTTTGGGGAAACATGGCTTAACAGCAATGTCCCGGACTGCGCCACTCAGCTCGAGCGGCTATCATGCTGCCGAGCGGACAGAGCCCTCGTCAAGGGAGGTAAAACGCAAGGGGTGTGGGGGGGCTATGTGTTACATCAATAATGCATGGTGTAGGGATGTTGTTGTGGTGAACAAGCACTGCTCGCCACTAGTGGAGCTCTTAATTATTAAGTGTCACCCATTCAACCTGAGTGGGAATTTGCAGCTGTTGTGATCATTGCAGGGAACATTCCTCCAAACTTCAACTACAACTGGAGTGAGGCTCTGAATGAGCTCTACCACCACATCAGTGAGCAGCAGACAGCCCAGCCAGATGCTCTCCTCATCTTGGTGGGGATTTTAATCATGCTAATCCCAAACCTGTGTTTCTAAAACTACAACAGTACATAGACTTTGCAACTCGGGGTAACAACACTCTGGACCAAGTTTACACCTTTCAGAGAAGAGCTTACATGGCTTCCCCCTCCCCCACCTTGGTGCCTCAGACCACATCACTGTCATGCTAATGCCAGCATACAGACCACTGGTTAAAGTCACCAAACCAGTTCGGAATTGGGTGCGAGTGTTGCCAGAAGAGGCTGTAGAGGCACTTCAGGACTGTTTTAATACCATAGACTGGAAGGTGTTAGGGCAAGCTGCCTCCCTCAACTCCACCAACCTCCAGATGTTAGGAATACTGCTGGAGAACTCTGTATTCAGCCAGACATAGAGCTTGGTTTGTTTATTAAAGTTTATTCAACAATGTGAATAATCACATAACAGAAGGTGCAGACCAGTGACCCACCAGAACAGGCAGTGCAAGCAGCTGGACCTCACAGAAAACAGGGCAGAAGCTGAGCAGCATGCAGGCAATGTAACTTAGTGGGGGCTGAACACGGGGTAAAGATTCCAACAGGCTGAGCACATATAAACTGAGAGTGACAAGGCGGCAGTGCACATGAGGCAAGACGAGGCATTCTGGCAGTGAGTGGATGAAAGAGGCAGGTAGGCAGGTGAACAGAGTTTACAGTAATTAGTGGCTACAGGTGGGGCTGATCTGGGCTGATTGACTGGAGACAGGTGACTGAGGAGTGGACTGAGCTGACTGGATGGGGGCAGATGGCTGATTGCTGAGGGGATTGAAAGCTAATTAGTCCAGAAAACTCAAAAACAAATAACCAAAAACTCCAAAAGATTCAAAGTCCCCACCGCAGACCTTTGACAGTTAAACCTCTCTGCTAAACAAACTGAGCAGGTTCTTCGCACGCTTTGAGGCATATAAATCCCCCCCCCCCCCCCATTTGACCTCTTGGTCAAACAATCTCTCCTGGAATGGGGAGAAGACAAAAGAGTTTGTTGTGGATTACAGGCGAGCGCACACCCAACACTCCTCTCTGACCGTCAACGGTGCTACTGTGGAAAGCATTAACAGCACAAAGTTCCTGGATGTGCACACCTAAGAGGATCTCTCCTGCACCACCTCACCACTAGCCAAGAGGGCTCACCAAAGCCTCCACTTCCTCCACAAACTAAGAAAAGCTGCCACCCCACCCCACCCCCAACCTGTGCAACTTCAACAGGGGGACAATCAAGAGTGTCCTGTCAAGCTGCATCACAGTGTGATACAGCACCTTCACTGCATCCAGCCGCAGGTCCCTGCAGCACATCATCAGAGTAATGGAGAAGATCACAGGCAGCTCCCTTCCACCACTCCAAGAACAGTACAAAGCCCGCCTCACCCGCAAAGCCATCCGTATTGCAGGAGATCCCATCCACCATTCATGCAGCCTTTTCAGCCTGCTGCCATCAGGGAGGAGACTGCGTAGTCTCCAGGCTGGTCTCCAGGACCAGCCAGCTGAGGGACAGCTTCCATCACAAGGCTGTCAGGGCACTCAACTCCCTTTCTGCTCTGCCTCAAATCCTCCTTTTGCCACACACACACACCTAACCCCTGCACTGTAGCCCTGCATTGAAATGCCCTCCTCCCCCAACACTCTGCTCTTTTTCTGTCTATGCATCATGCATTTTAACCAGTTATACTGGTTGTCATTACATACTGCTTTCTATTTAATTCCTGCAACAACAATCTGTTATTTGTATACATATTCATACTGCATTTTTCCCTGCACATGATAGCAAATAGTTTATACTTTTCTACTTGCATCTTTCTACTTTTGTAATCACACTTGCATTTATATAGATTTAAAAATGACTATCATAAAAAAGAGCAATGCAAATATGTTTATTGGTGAGCGCTGACTCTTATAGTTTAAAAATTAGTACTGGTATCTATCTATCTATCTATCTAGATATAGATATATAGATATAAATAGATAGATATATCGATATATGTAGATCTATACAGCTATAGATATATAGATAGATACATAGATAATTTAAACACTGATAAACTGTAAAATACTTCCTACTCTGGAGTTGTTGCTTTGTCAATTTCTATTCATGGCAGCACAGTGCAGATGCGATGGCATGCAAAATATAGTTATCACCTCTGCGCTTCTAAGTAGATTGTGTTCTCTTGAGAGTTTCAGTTCACCGTTTTCTTCTCTGCTCTGTGTCTCTGTTATTTTTTTCACCTGTATAATCTGGGTCATCCGGATATTTTCTTGTCTCCTAAAAGAGTAATCTTCACCAATTTGATCAGTTGTCCTACTGTCTTGTAGTTTTGAAATGGTAGAGGCAGAATAATAAATTGTGGTCAATCAGGCAGACTGATATAACATTCACTTAGTGGCATATAGATATGGGCCATATATGCAGTTAGCCAGGGCTGCACTAAAAGAGGGTATTTCCAAAAGCACCCTAATTAGGAAAGTATTCACCATGAACATGTTTGCTTTTATGTTTGTGCAAGTCCCCACTGTGTTGAGTAGGTACCCATTGCTTCTAAGAATAGAAAACTTGTGCAGTATTTGATGTCAGTCAAGCTGAGCTCATGTTGAGGGAAGTGTAAGTTACTCTGTTTCTGAGTGCTACCTTTAGCTATGCAAAACCAGGAAATGTGAATAAATTATCTTTTCACAAAATGTGCTATAGTAGGCTTTGGCGGTTCTTGATGAAGTAGGTTACTGTTGCAAGAACTGCTGCTGAGGCTGAGAAAACAGGTATAAACTAAACAAACTGGGTAAAACCTTTGAGTTTGTTTTTTTTCAGAAGTGCCCCCATGAGGAAAATTTGAAACTTACATGTTTGTAGTCAAGCTGCTGAAATATATTTTAAGTAGTTAAAACGTCATTTCTGCAGCTGAACTCTAGAAAGTATTAGGGGTATATCAGGGGTATATAGCATCTCTTCTATCAATGTTAACTTCCTATTTTGTTATATTAAAGAAGCAGGATACATATATTCTGGTCAGTTTTAGACTATTTTTGTCTGTTAAAATATTGACACAGATTGCATCCACCCATCAAGTGCTAGACAGGCACAATCTGACGCAAAAAAAGAAAGGAGGTTGCATTGCTTTTTAACCACAACCCCCCCCCCCCTTCTCAAGTAAGTTCCCAGAATACCAGATCAATATTTTACCATTTGTCTATTATTATCTGGGATGTGTTTCAGTTTTTTAAGCTAAATGTCTGTCTAAGCCCTAACTCTTAATTTCTGTTTGTTTGAGGCAAAGGTTTTTCAGCCAGCCCTTTTAGAGAATTTGCCACACCCCAGTATTTTGACAGATAAATTAACATACATTTTTATATTTTCAAATCATTTTGAATTTTCCTGAGATCTTTTTTCCCAGTCTAAGCTTCTAGACACAATATGTTATGTTAGCAGTCAATGTTTAGGAGCTGATGCCTGTAGTTTAAGTAAGAGACTATTGCAAGTACTTATCATGTGGTGAAAACCACAACACATCATTATCTGTGTTCTATTGTGTAGCGATCAAACCAGTTAATTTACTTCATGCAGCCTGCTGCCCTCATTTTCTTTGCATTTGCTTATCACACTACCTTGATTTGCAGATTACCTAGGCATTTACCCTTTTTATTTGACTGCTTGTATTCCTTAACTTTACCCAGTAATTAGCAACATCATTTGAAAGTAGAAAACAACAGTAATTTATTGCTGCATTTGCAAGTGATTTATTCATAGCACACGGCTGTGTATTTTTCTTGAAGCTCACCTAGATCTTTTGCAGCTGTCATCACAGATTTGGGAATCAGCAGTGTGGAGTTCGGTTTGAAATCACTATATTCAGTCAGATTTTGTTTCTAAACACTTTTTGTTGTGCAGCAAAAAGACAAGAGTAGTTACTTTCCACAACTGGCAATGCTTTTACTAGAGAATGAATTACTTGAGCTGATTGTTTCAGCCTTTAGGTAAACTTTGAAGAGTAATGAGGTCTCTATTGCTTTTGAATAAAGTTTGCTCTGGAATGCTTCTCACTATTACATCAGCTCAGGTTCTCCAAGATAATTTACCCTGATCATCAACACCATATCATGGTAAATAAAGTAGATGAGCTACTGAACTCTAGAAAATACTTGACAAATCAAAGAGGTTAGACGCCACATGGCACCAAAAATGCGAAGACTTGGAAGTTGACTTGGAATTTTTCTCTGAAGTCCAGAGACTTAACTCAAACTCACTGTTTGTTTGTGAATAATTTGAGTAAGTGATTCAATTCAATTTTATTTATACAGCGCCAATTCATAAAATTGTCAAAATTGTTTCAAAAATAAAACATGTCATCTCAAGGCACTTTACAAAGTAAAATTTAATCATATTATACAGATTGGGTCAGATTAATATAATATAAGGGGTGGTGGACGGAATCCAGTTGATTGCATCAAAGTCCCGACAAGCAGCATTCACTCCTGGAGAAGCGTAGAGCCACAGGGAGAGTCGTCTGCATTGTCCATGGCTTTGCAGCAATTCCTCATACTGACCAAGCATGAAGCGGCAGTGGAAAGAAAAACTCCCCAATAACGGGAAGGAAAACCTCCAGCAGAACCAGGCTCATTTGCCTCGACCGACTGGGGGTTAGAGAAGACAGAGCAGAGACACAACAAAAGAGACGAAAAAGCACAGAAGCACACATTGATCCAGGAATCTGTTCTACATTAGATGGTAATAGCGGGTGATCTGTCTTCCCTGGATGATGTCACAGCTAACAGAATGTCAGACCAGGTGTACCTACTATGAAGAAAAACAAAGAGACAACAAAAAGTTAACAGCTGAAATGACAAGCAATACAAAACAGGAGAACAGTAGAACTCAGTAGAGTAAGAAAAATATGCCCTGATGTCCTCCAGTAGCCTAAGCCTATAGCAGCATAACTATAGAGGTAGCTCAAGCTTTGTCAAAAAGGAAAGTTTTAAGATTAGTCTTAAAGGTAGACACGGTGTCTGCCTCATGGACCAAAACTGGGAGTTGGTTCCACAGGAGAGGGGCATGATAATTAAAGGATCTGCCTCCCATTCTACTTTTAGAGACTCTAGGAACCACCAGCAGATCTGCAGACTGAGAGTGAAGTGCTCTGTTATATGATGGAGCTTGATTATTAAGGGCTTTATTCATTAGAAGAATAATTTAAAATTATATTCTTGATTTTACAGGAAGCCAATGAAGGGGAACTAAAATTGGAGAACTATGATCCCTCTTGTTGATTTTCATCAGAACTCTTGCTGCAGCATTTTGAATCAGCTGAAGACTTTGAACTACTTTTTGTGGACTTCCTGATAGTAAAGAATTAAAATAGTCCAGCCTTTAAGTAACAAATGCATGGACTAGTTTTTCAGCCCTGACAGAATGTTTCTAGAATGGCGATATTCTGGAGGTGAAAGAAGGAAACTCTGGAAACCTATTTAATATGGGATTTAATTGACATGTCTTGGTCAGAAATATCACCAAGATTTTTTACTTTATTACCAGAGGCCAATTTAATGCCATCCAGATTAAGTGATTGATTAAGAAGTTTATTTTTTGAGGACTTTATTTATATTTTGAGGAATTATTTTTATTCTCCTCAATTAATGATGAAAAATATACTGGTCTAACTCTGCGAAGGGTCTTTTTATACAACAAGAGACTGTCTTTCCAGATTAGATAGGATTCCTTTAAATATTAAAGTTCGGACATATTTTGCTGTATTTTAAATTTGCAGTAGATCCTACGTAACGTTTCTTTCCTACGTAGGGAAATTAAATCATGAGCAAATTCTACTTTAGCCCCCTTTCAAACTGCGATGGAATTTTAAGATGCTGTGTTTTCAACTTTTTAATTTCTTATTTGCTATTAAAAACTGGAAAGTAATTGACCTATTCCATGATATTAATGTGACACACCCTGTAAATGGCAACATAAGTTTTGGAATAGTTTTTCAAATAAAACATTACTAAGAAAAACACAAGACTTTAATGTATAAAACGGAAAATGATAAGTTTACAGACAGAATTCCCTAGAAAGACACAACCTTTCTGTCTGTATAACATTAAATCAGACTTACCTTTGCTTAATTTGGTTAGGATTACCAAGATTTGTTACAGTTACTAAATGTGAGTATAATGAGCAGGGCATCATATATATATATATATATATATATATATATATATATATATATATATATATATATATATATATATATATATATATATATATATTCCGCAAATTCCTGTTCAATTAAATTCAATCCTTTTTTTGTCTTTTTTTTTATAGTGCCCTATTTGGCAATGGGGCAATAAGAATTTTGTCTTATTGTCAAAAACAGCCCAACAGATCTTACTTTCACAAGTGGAGCCTTACCGGGTGTCTGGCACAGTCCACCACCCCTCTGGAAGGTAGCTAGTGCCAGCCCCCCCGCAACCTACCCAGCACCCTCAATGCGAGTGGGGGCAGAGGGAGCCGCCAGGGGTGAGGGCTACACCATAAGCCGGCCCCAGATGTCTTCCACCCGCCCCACAATTAATGCCCTACATATATGTGCGTTATAAGAATGTTATGAATGAAAATGTTTAAGATGCATAATAAAATTGGGGTCAGGGACAACAACAGACAGCGGAACCTTCTCCCCAGTGATGCCCCCACCCACCAAAGTCCTACATGTGTGGCAGTGTGATGGAGCAGGCAGAGGGAGGCGTTTGGGGATGGGGAGGAAAGGACTGGGGAGCATAGAGAAATCACTCTCTATGGGAGAGGTCCCAGATGTATGTGAGTGAAGCTAGGCGGAGCGAAATACATATGGCTGGAGTCAGGTTACATCAGCATAACAGTGGAAATTGATTCTATACAATCTATGTTATGGATAGATGGTTTGAGGATGTTTATTTAAGAAGCAAATGGACAGAGGTGATAATAATGTGGATGAGAATACTTGCTGACTGTGAAGGCTCTGGTGATGGACTGTGGAGATGGCAAGAGGAAAGGGTGAGCATGGACAACAGACATGCTGAGTGACGGTAAACAGAGGCTGACTTATGGGGCTGATTATGTCTGGCCATGGTGATCAGTGACAGGCCGAGGTGTGGTTCCAGATTTAGTGGGACGTTGCACAATGTAGGATGGATAGGTCAGATGTTCAGCAGGATGGCAGCAGAAGTGGAGGAGCTTTAGGTTGACTGGAGTGCCAGGTAGCACGCCCGCCGACAGGTGGGGACAAACGGGTCAGTTGTCCCGGGCCCAGGACAGAGGGGTGGCCCAAAATTGACACTCTGACTGACCATTAAAATCGGTTTCATTCAGCGCGCAGCAGTTTCACCAACGTCTCCGCGTCTGCGTCACAACACTCTGCTGCTCCCCCTCCCCTCTCCTACATGGCTCAGTGACGCCAGCCAATCAGCACGCAGGCTGAGCCTGGCACGCCCACTCAGCTGTCTCTCACAAACAACTGTGGTGCTGCTGATCAGACTCGGAGAGAGAGAGAGAGACCGCAAGAGCGGAGAAACGTGAAGAGGGAAAGTAGCACCGTTTGGCTCTATTTTAATACCGTAAATTAAATCAAGCTGTACGTTTTGTAAAAAGCCTTATATTCAGTGGAAAAACAAAAAATGTATCTAAGCACGTGAAAAACCATGAGCAAGAAAACATCGAGCAACAAACAGAGAGAGGAGACGAAACTTCTCTCATTGCCCCAACAGACCCACAGACTGACGTCACTGACTGAGGCGATTCATTCCTCCAGAGAACATCCAGGCAGATAAGAGTCAGCAGCAGTTCATGTTAACTGTCAAAGTAGATATTATCTATCATATGTTACTGGAGCCCACACAGAAAATGTAATTAAGACCTTGAAAGAACCCAGTACATATATCCTAATCAAAGTGTTATTTAAGATAAGAAAACTTTAGCTAATCCTTTATTTATCCCACGATGTAGAAATTTATAGGATTAAAGCAACAGGCAGGTGCACACAACACAAAATTACATAAGGATTGAAGTATATAACAGGTGGATTAGGAAAAAAACACTATGAACAAAACATTGTTCATCTTATTTAATTGGAATATTAAAAGAAAAACCACAAAACACAAAAGGTCAACAGTTTCATGATACAACAAGCTTAAGGACTGGCTAATATACAGCAGGTCAAAAAAGGCCATATTTTGGCTGCAGTGCTGCTGTTCTCTTATGAAGAAAAGATCAACTAGTGCACTAAATTCAATAGATGGGTTGAAAATATCCTGTATAAAATACAGAGATTTCCAGGGCATGAAGTATACAGTTAAGTTGACTTTTTTGTGGTGTGTGTGTGTGTGTGTGTGTGTGTGTGTGTGTGTGTGTGTGTGTGTGTGTGTGTGTGTGTGTGTGTGTGTGTGTGTGTGAGAGAGAGAGAGCGAGAGAGAGAGAGAGAGAGAGAGAGAGAGAGAGAGATTGGGGTGAAACATGTCTCACAGTTGCAAAGAAAGAAATAGTCTGACATTTCTGACACCCTTTTACCTCCAGTTTGACTGCTGGGTCAAATTGACCCGAACAGTATCTATGTGATATAAACATGCAGGGGGTGGTTGCAAATATGTGAGATGAACTATTTTCATATTATATGTTGATTACACTATTTAAGGCAAGCAGAAGAAGTTTCATACTGAAAAAATACTTTTAACTATTTTTCCTAGATCTTCAAACTTTAAAACGGGTCAATTTGACCCGTAACATAACAGGAGGGTTAAGTCTTTATCAAATGCACTACATGTTTATGTCAACAGTGTTTTATATCCATTTGTTCTCGTTTTTTTCAGCTTTCAATATGAGACATATGTTTTTTAAAAGCTACAGAATTGTTGACATGTTAAACATTTACATATAAATCAATGGGAAAGATCAAAGGACGTCAGAAAAGCTCTAGTTAAAATCAGATTTTTCCTCCGATAAAACTACCTGACAAGGAGAATTATTTAACTTTGCAACATGGACGTAAGGACGTTAATCACATATACGCCCAACAACTAATGCTAGGCTTATTTTTTTATTCACTGATGACAGCTACCCACACATCGGATAATGTATGCATGCACTGGGTTGGTTTTAAAGGAGAACGCCAATTACACTGTCAATGTGAATGACACTAAAGTGGTTTTACATTTAAAAAGGTTTGTCAATGTAATTAGAACTCCATGTTATCACTGATTAAATATGTTGTTTATTGTGTAGTGTCTTTGTGAAAGTGACAAAACATTGCATAGCACTATATTTGAAAAAATAAAAAGTATTTTACACATGTGTATATATATATATATATACACTTCTAAAAAATAAAGGGAACACTAAAATACAACATCCTAGATCTGATTGAATGAAATGTGAAATGTTCTCATTAAATTATTTTCTACTATTCTACACATAGTAGAATGTGCTGACAACAAAATCACACAAAAATAATATCTCATTCAATTAGCTTATTAATTCCTCTTTTTAATAATTACCTCATTTGTTTATTTTTCATTGTAATTGTCCTCTCTATACCCCATTTATTTATTCCACCCAATTTATTTATGCCTGTCATTTTTCCTTTTCTATATGCATTTCTGTATCATTATGCAAATGAGGAGGGGGCCATCTTAAGGGAAAAACTGCTCCCTAATGGTTGGTTAGCATCAGCTGTCTGTAGTAGGCTCTTGCTGCTGCTACTTGCTGCTGTCATGTTGGATCAGTGAGCTGAGGCATTTAACAACTTGATTTGAAAACATTGCTGTAATTCCAGACTTTATTATCTGTCGTGTAAACGTTTTGACTGTGTGTCTCATTAAGTGCCGTCCATATGGACGGAGATGTCGGCAGGTGTTGTGCCAACCAGTTCATCCGACAGAAACTACTGCTCAGTTTGGGCTGGAGGGAGCAGCGGATCCAGTCGGCTCCTTCCTGATACCAGGCTTCTCGTTGTGGAAATAGAGATGTTATACTTTTGTCAAAAAGCAAAAAAAAAAAAAAAAAAAAAAAAAAAAAAAAAAAAAAAAGTTGTTACCTCATTGTTCAGTTAGTGGGTTAAAACAGAAAATTACTCTCTATTGTTCTCCTGTGGTATTGCCGTCTACGTGATTGTTTCAATACTGTTTGTCTAATATGAGGATGATCACGTCTGTTACCAGCCTCATTCATTATATGGAAAGGTTTGCAACAGAGGACATGGCTTCATTAACTCGTAGCAGCACGCACCAGAACCAAGTGGATGGCTTGAGCCTGGAGCGTCCTGTGACGCACAGAGAGGAGGTGGAAGCGGGATAAACTAGGCTGACGTCAGGGGTAAAACCCAAATCCTGACCCAGAATGACCTAAATCTAAGTCTAGTATACCTCCACTAGATGGTGTCAGCAAGCATGGTGGCTGGGTGAAAAGGCAGGTGTTACTCATTCAGCCTCATCAGGAGATGAGTAGCGTGCTGCCAACACTTTTTCGCCTGAGTGTTAACCAATGTCTTAGAAGAATCAGTCTTACCTTGTGTGTTCCTACTTCCTTGGTTACTCCTGTCTACTGGATTCTACTTCAATTTGGTTCCTGATTCCAGGGTTATCTCACATCAATTCAAGTAGTGTCCTTGGGCTGAAGCTCCTGGTTTGTGGAGTGTGGCCTCCTCTTTCTTTGGACTCACCTGTGATCGAACCCTGCTCACCCTCCAACGCGCTCACCCTCCATATCACGTTCATCATACAAGCCTCACTCGGATCGGATTCACCTCTCTCCGGCTGAACCAGACTCCCAGGCCATACTCATTCCTCCCTGGCGGTTATCATCACCCCTCAAGCTAACCACTAAACAATATTCCAAGATCCATCAACACATTCATTAACCCCACATATCCTCTCCTGGGTGCAGTTGAAGACCCGTTCTGTGTTCCTGCTATCCGCAGTTAACCCCATGTTAACTGCGGTGACTTCCCTTCTGCGATGCATCTTCCTGTCTCTACATCATGAATTCAATTGTTCAAACAGTTATGAACTGATTTTCCGCAATTCAATGAATTTGGATTACGAATTGTGTTTTGGTCATCAAACAGCAAAGGACTGGTTGTAGGTGAGGCCGGCAGTTCCTTGGCCTCTAGGTAGGGTGTGCTCAAGGGGAACCACTCGTGATTCCAAAACTGTAAAGTTACAGCCAGTTATGGATGTATTGTTAGAGAGTTATGCTAAACAAGTAAAGCACTAAAAAGACTCAAAACATACAGCCGGAACGGAACCGATCAAGGAAGGCTCCCCTCCCTGGCAGTGAGCTCCATTGAGACTGAGATACTTTTAAAACTGTAGAATATAAAGAGGACTTTTACCGGAAAGTGACTGATATTTTTGTGCAGAAAGAGCGCCGCATGGACTTCATTTATAAGTAGAGGTAAGACAGCGATAATTATTCATGTTTTGTTTTTGTAATGAAATGTGCTTAATGTGTGTTATAGTTTTTGAATATGTTACAAATGCAAAAATTCATCATAACTCATAAACTGTTACCAATCAAATGACAAATAATTTAGTATAATTTTTTTAATCAAAGAATCAATATTTTTTCCATGTCTCTTGGTGAATTTATTTGGCTCAGTCTCCTTCAGCACTTTGCAATGAGTCTACTCTGTAGAGTGTATATATTTGTAAATCTGACTTTGATTACATTAGTGCCTCACCAGCTATGAACCCTACCCTCATGTCACTGATTGTGGCCACTATCTTGAGGCTCTGAGTTTTCAGTGACACGGTTCTCAGATAACAAAGAGCACACGAGCAGACCGCGTCATCTCCTTACAGTCAGCTGACTATCGCGTTTTTTCCGGCGTGTCTGTACACAATCATGTAGCATCCCGCTCCATACTCCATTCCAGTAGTTGGCGGTAATGCACATCCAGAAGTTGCTTGCTAACCGCCATAAAACAGAAGAAGAAAAAGAACTGTAAACAACAATTGAAATCTTTTCCACGCTACATTTTAGAAACTGGCTTCAAAAGAGCGTTGTGCGACTTGGGATGATGCCGAGACCGAGTCTCTTATTGCAATTTGGGCTGAGGACACTATCCGATGTTGGAGGGCACTAAACACAATCACAAAGTTTTCCAAAAAATTTCAGACGAATGAACGTGAGGGAGTATGATCGAGACTTGAAACAGTGCCGAGAGAAGACTTAGGAAACTTAAGAAACCACAACAACAGATCAGGGAGAAACTATTTAAAATCATAATTTTTTTTATTCTGATGATGGGTCTACTAAATGTCTGTTGTAGTCTTATATTAATATAAAACGTGGCAAATAAATACTAACTGGCTTATCATAATGAGTAGGCTAGCCAAAAACCTATTTCTCAAAATAAACACCATTGATATTGGAAAATTAAAAGAGGTCTATACTCTATTCCTGTACTTTTTAATTTTCAATTTTAGTGGATGATGATGCAACATCTGAAAATGAGGACCAGTATGAGAACCTCTACAGCACACAGGATGGAAAGTAGGCTCAACACCATTTTGACATTATATATGCTTCAATAACTTTTTTTAACAATATCAGTGTTAAAATGCCAAATCTATATAGGAAGTAGCTCTACTTTTAAATTAATTAACTGAAAGAGTGAGCATGTATTTCAAATTAAATACTTATCAATTGTCATTGCTTTTTTATTTCAGACATGGATGATGAACATGTCGTTGAATGGGTCGATTGCTAGTTTTATTTCTGACGAGCCTGGAGTAAGTTGAATTGCTTAAGCTCCTGCCGCTGAGGCTCCTGAAGTAAATGTTGTTAGACCAAAGAAGAAGAGCAAAATAGTAAAAGCCCTAGATTCAACAACAGAGGCATTTGTAAGAGCTCAAAGACATTCTGATGACCGCCGGATGGCAGCATATAAAGAACAACAGGAGTCAATCCAACGCCACCGACAACATCAGCTGAATGTGATACAAGAAATTGAAAGAACCTGACTTCAGATAAAAATGCATTTCTTTAATAAAAAAAAAAAAAAAAAAAAAAAAAATTGTAATATATGTATATTTGACATGGATGTAAATAGATGTGATTTTTATTTTAACAGGCTGAAGAAAGAATGAGAAATCAAGAACAGGAACATGAGATGAGACTGATGCAAATGATGGTCCATAATTTTGGACCATATCAGTAATTGTAAAATAAAAAAAAATTAAAATATAATTCTAATATATGTAACTCAACTTTTAGAAATTTACAATACATAAACTATTTCATACAAAAATAGTTTTACTGTTTTCTTAACTGACTTTTTCAAATTATACAGCACATCAGTAATTGTAAAAATATGTATGAAACTCAACTTTAAGAAACTATTTACAATACATTAAATATTTCAGTCAATGTAAGGATAAATTTGATTTGCAAAGTAAACGACAGATAGCATTTCTTATATTGTGGGCATTGTTAATATCAGGATTAGTATCTCATCGACCAAATTGTTATTAGGTGGCTGATTTGCCTCATTGAAATCCTCTCCTTGGGTTTTGCAGATATTGTGCAAGGTACAGCAGGCAGCTATGACATTTGGAACATTTGATATCTTGTAGTAGATTCGCTTCAAAAGCCTTCTCCATCTCTCTTTTAGCCACCCAGAGGCGTTCTCTACCACCATCCTGTTCTGGCTATGGAAGAGGTTGTACTTTTTTTGGGGCTTCAGTTGTCCCTGCATTTTCTGGATAAGGCTTCATCAGCCAGGTTAAGAGAGGGTATGCTGGATCACCCTGGTTTATGCCTTGGAGATGTGTGGCCAATATGGCCCCATGCTCCGTCTTGATCACAAGGGGGAGCAAACAACTCAAGAACCCAACCAGTGAAACGATCCAGTTCAAGATGATTTATTCCACAAAAAGAAAGTCACAGCAATAGTGGCACCATAAAAGAGTAATTTTCTTCTTTCTTTAAAATCCAAAATACACCAATTGTCTTAAAAGTCACCAATTAGGTCCAAGGGTTGAGTTCTGCTTAAAAATGATGCTTCTGGTGGAGGCCACCCTTCTGCACCACACCTTCTTCAATCCCCAGCTGAAAGAAACAAGCAGGAAGACCCCAGCCTCTCTGCTCCAAGACTCCCTCGAAAGACTTTTGTCCGACCGATACTCTATTCCAAAGCAGAGTGCTACTTACAGGTGCGATCCTCTATACTGGGCCGTCTGTTCTGGCATGCAGATCCCACCTGGTCCTTTGCTCGGCAGTGTGTCCATCTCCTGCAGGGTCAGCTTCTGTCTGCCCTTCTATCCAAGCTCCTTTTTATAAGCCTTTGCTGACACCTGGGCACAGCTGTGCAATTAGTGAGCTCCGCCTCCTCAGTCAACCGGCTTCAGCCCAGTGTGTTTGGATTGTTAAAGGGGAAAGCAGAAAAAACAAAACAATCCGAGCATGCAAAACACAACAAACAATTGAAAATAAAAAAAGAAACATCATATCTTTCACTGTGTAACAGATGTAAGGCCTGAGCGACTCACAAAGCCATTGAAAGGTTATGTAGCTCATTCTGAAAAAATTAAATTTCAGAATATTATTGTTACAGTTATTATACACAGTTCTTTGTACATTTTTCACCTTATTAATTTGGCAATCAATCAAAACAAATAATGGTATCATTAATTTTATTGCTTTTTGGAAAAAATGGGCCTATTAGTTGAAGTATTAATAACTTAAACAAAATAATAGCCTATCATATAAAAATGGGAGAAAATCAGCTATTTTTTTCTGTAATTATTACCTGAAGTTTTCAATCCATTGCTGAGGGTTGAATGTCTTTCTTATTATATACAGCCACCAGTGTTCGCTCCGCTCTCTCACACAAACAGTTCTGTAAGCACAATAAAATAAGGGAGACTTAAATAAAACCGAAAAATATATAATAAAATGTGAACAACTGATGAAAGCAACAGTTGATAAGCCTCCATAATTATGAAATTTTGTAACATACGGGAATTAGGACCCAAGATGCACACAAACAGGTATGATGTTTACAGTGATTTATTTACTTGAGCTATTAGCGTGTCACAGGGAACGTGCAGGCAGCCCGGCACAGGGAGCCCACAGCAGGCAGCTCTCCAAGGGGAAACCCCCTATGGCAGACACAACAGGTTAGTGATCGGCTAAAAGAAAAACTGGCAAAAAAGAGAGAAGCAGGATCACTAATCTGGTAGAGGGATTCAGAGCTCGGGACCGGTTCGGGTCCGGGGCGCAGGTCCGATGGCCGACAGAGATTGTGAGGCCGTTGAGCGGCGGGCAATCAGGGGCAGTCCAGAGGGAAAATCCAGGTCCATTCCATGGTCCGTTAACTGGTGGTGCAGAGATGCAAAAAGGGGTTAGGCTGACTCAGAGACTTAGACAGAGCGGGGGTCCGGTACACAGGCGGGCTATCCAGGACAGAGACAGAATCAGTGGTCCAAAGACTGATCAGGTCGGGCATACAGGCGGGCAGTCAGAAACAATTCAGGGGTCAGGCTGGCTCGGTAAACGGAGACGGAATCAGGTCAAGTAACAAGGAGACGGGTAGACAAAGGAACGCTGGACAGTGCACAAGGGTTGGCTTGAGACGATCTGGCACTGGGGGGTGATCTGGACTGGGTCTATATGGAAGTGAGACAGGTGGAACCAGTGAGGACTAATTGCAGAACGAGAGGAGTGGAGCAGGTGTGCAGAATTGTGTATCAGCTCCAGTGCCAGGATCGTAACAAATTTCAGACATTCATAAAAATACTAGCTTCCCTACCGTGCCACACGGTTTCCAGTGATGATTCTGCTTAGCAGTGTGATGAACCTGAATGTCTGTCATTGTTTCCTGCGACTGTAAGCCCTGATTAGACAATCATTTGTCTTATCCACTTCCCACAGCTGACTCTGTCAAGTAAATTCACCAAAGGCTGCTTTCTTTGCCTGACTCTCTGCAAACAACAAAATATCACAAGCATAACTTCCTGAATGTTACGGTCGCCACCATTCTGATTTGCTTGAGTCCCTCCTTCAATCCTAGAGAGCAGTAGTACCGTAGATCGTCACTAGGAGGCGAGGAACCGTGCTAGCGTGATGTGTAAACGGTCTTCAGAACCAAGCTCGACACGGTTAACTGATCCAAGCTCGGTCAGAGCTTGGCACGGATCGGTTTAACAAGGGTAGTGTAAATGGGGCTTAACACTGCTAGCAGCTGGCTTTGCCGAAGCATCCGCCATCTTAGCTTCAGGCCCGGTGTATACACAATTAGTGTAAGTGTCAGTGAAATAATTTATTTCTTGGAAAAAATGTATGTTTATTTCTAACAGTTAAGATAACAGTTTTAAGTTGTTTGGTTCACATTTTGAAATTTGTGTAAAATTATTGTATTTTATGTCGTGTCAAACAATTTGTTAAAGGTTATCACGAGATTTGTGTATATGAGAAAGGCTGCGAGATTTGAATAAACAGAGAAGGAGCAGAAGTCTGGAAAAAAGCTATGAGTAGCAGCCTCGTGTTTCCTGTAGCTGTCAAGAGTGGACAACGAAGAATTCATCCGTTAAAGACCTTGTGACCGAAGTGGCAGGCGGTCACAAGGTAACTTTTGGTAAAGCACGTGTCACCTAACTGTCTGTAAATGTATGTGTTTCTAAACCTTTGTCTTTTATTTCTTTAGTTTTCATGACGTTTAATAAAGAGCCCATCTGAAGGAAGCCGTGCCGGTGTTGTCACTTTGGAGTTAAAGTTACTGAACCCTTTTTCAATGCTGGTTACATCACGAGTGCTGCTAATGTTGATGATGATTATTCAATGTTAGATCCAGCAGGATTCTGATAAATTGTGAATTAACTACAAATTGCTATCACTACAAATAATCAATATTTACTCACTTTTGTTTTCATTTATTTTTCTACCTTTTGTTTTTATTCAGTAGTAGTAGTAGTTTGTTTTGTGGTAAATTTTGATCTTTATCAAAAAGGAAAAGCACTACTTAACGAAATAGTTAGTTAGTTAATTGCTGTAACAGGGAATTGTTGGTTTAATAAATTCTGACCAGCTTAATCTTATTTGTTCTGTGATTATCTTGAATCAGCAATTGAATTGACTCAAAGAGTTATCAGATTATCTCCTTTTGAGGTAAATATACTGAGACATCTTCATTGTCTTGGGGTTAATGACTAATGATTAAAACTCCAATTGCAATTTTAATCAACGCTACCAATGTTTACTGAGAAAGCCTTACTCAGTTCTACAACTCGTTAGTTACCCCTCTTCCAGGCTAAATAAAGTTAATAACTGTTAATTTTTAAGCCAATTGTTAGTACTAATCGTTAAAAGCTGATAGCCTTAGATCACAACCATTCAAAACAATTTTCGTTGTAGCTGTCCTTTGATTTTGAATGACATAATACAAATAATAATTGCGTAATATAATTATTAATAACATGCATTCCCAAGCAGTGTTGTACATGTAAGAGGAATTTGATTTGATGGTAAGGTGCTACACACTGACATGCAAACATGCAGTTCACACAAATTAATTTGGGGAAGGTATAATTTGAAATTTAAAAAAGCAACTAGTGGAGTAATGTTTATGAGACTAGAGATGAATAGTAAAACCTTTGTAGAGCACAAGCCCCATAGCAGATAGCATTAACAGTGTGAAATTAGATTAAATCCCATTTTCATGTGCTGAGTAGAGGCTATTATTGTGGCAGGTGGCTTTAGTCCTGATGAACCCCATCTCCATTACTACTGTAAATAATATATTACACACTGATTGTCAATGACAAAAATACCTGGCTTGATCCAAGGCTTATCCTGGCTAATTTCCGTGTTTGCAGCTTCCTGTAGCCCAAGAGTGTTTATTTCAGATATGTTGCATGCCTCCAGGCAACATCATCTGCTCAGGATAAGAGACAAGTAAACAGCAATAAAGAGAAGTAGAAACGTATACCAAAACCATTGCATGGGTGCCAAACCTTAAAATGCTCCTCTATTTGTGCCTGTTTGCTGCAATACGAAAAATTATTAACGATGTCCCATGTCCACACAAAGATTTCCCTCTGTTTCTTACTTGTTCCAATCTATCCACAGGACACCACTAAGAAAAATATCCAAGCCTAAATAATTTATTAATTCCTATTTATTAATTACTAACAATCCTTGATAAAGTGTTTCACTTCTGAAAGTACATAGACAATTATTACTAACTCATCACAGCTTCTTGCTGAGACTTTTTGCAGCATGCCGTATGTTAAGGGAACATTGAATGTCCTTATATTTCCCTCGCTCTGGGTCTGTAATAAAAAATATAAGGCTTATCAATCCACACTATACGCAAATACACCATTTAAATCATGTTTTCCTTACGAAGCAAAGTAGTGATCTGTGGGCAAACATCTGTGACCATTTCCTTAATTTTTAGATCAGGGAGGAAAGCATCTATGGTGTGGCAAAAACACGCCTTCTCCATGACCACGGAGTTCCAAGCAACCATCCTTTTGTCAATGGAGTAAATGTAGACAATATTTCTTGACTGCTCTAGGTGCAAAACTTTGCACAGTGAACTGTGTCATATGTAAAATGGTCAACAAACAACTATTGTACAAATTCATTAGCCTACAATGAAAAAAATTACCTGGATAGTCTATTCGGCCGTCACCTAGGAAGTAAAGCAGAAAATGATAAGCGTCTTTATGAAGCCTATTCACAGCGGTAATGTTAAATTTAACGAGAGATGATAAAAGTGCACTCAACAAGGAGAACTACACCATCTTCAGCTTGCAAGGGTTCGATCACTTAAGCAATTGTTTCTTCCCAGTACTTTAGTATTGGTTCTTTGCAATATGCATCTTGAATGCGAAAGAATGTTGACTCTGCAACCATTCCCATCTGCATAAACTTGAAGAGGAGAGCCACCTTTCTTTCCACACCCGATGATAATCCGAGGCATAGCTCTAAAAAAGAAAATAATAGTGAAGTGGCATGATTCACTTCACAAAGATTCATAGTACTGTTTGTACCCAATACAAAAGTACTCCAGTCCCACATGGTTTTAACACAACCTGAAAAGGTTGTACACCAGGACATTGCCGACCAGAGAGTTTGTCCACATGATGACACTGTTGGACTGGCAGTTTCATGTATGTTGCAAGGGAAAGGAGGTTATATTTAGTTTTTTCCAATTAGATCCTCCTCAGTCTCAACCCTATTGTCTTCTAGTAAAGAATCAAAATTTTCAGAAAGACCTGAAGTCTCATAATCAAGCACAGCCTGATCTGGCCTGAGCCTTATTTCCTCAAGCTCATAAATGTTGGCACTGACAGTTCTGTGAAAATCTCACTAAAAATGCAATGTGTGAGTAAATGCAAAAGGAAATGTATGCTGTATATTTCAAATTGGTGTCTTCACCCTCATCTGGAGAGTCAGGTGGATTTTCCTCTGCAATGCTCAGAGAATGGTGCTACATCAAATGGTATATATGCATATCAATTGCAAATATGTTACATTAAGCAAATACAAAATAATAATATTAAAACAAAACCTTGTTTCCAAAGTGATCTGTTCTCTCTCCTGAGGTATAGGATGAACAACAAGATCTTGTTTTGAAATGCATCTTATAAAATACATTGTTAAACATTCAGCAAAAGGCAAATTACTGACATCTGAAAGTATATGAAAGCATACCGGTCACGAACAGATTCCTCTGCTAGGCTCAACATGGACAAAGATGGTGGTCTTCTTCGAACCTTCCTTGGTGTTGACGTTTGCCAATGATTTTAGCCTTGACATGAAATTAGCCTTGGTCTAATATAAGGTGACCAGATTTCTGAAATCAAATCTGGGGACATTTCTTGCTCGTGGATAAAAATCACTACATCTCATCAAGATGAAATTAGGAAACTGGGACAGTAATGGTTTCATTTATTTTTACATATTTATTAATATTTAAACAATAATCAAGTGTAAAAGCCAGGAATGTGCATCTCCACACTTTTAGTATAACCTAAGATTAATAAAATAATACATCAATAGTGTTTTTAATAGAAAACTAGAACCGTGTCTCTGGGTTGGGGCAAAGTGGTGGGGGTGGGAGTCCCCGGAAATCGGGGGATGTCTGGTCACCCTGGTCTAATAACCTCACATGCATTGGCAGCAGGAAAAACAAAATTACACAACTAGCACAGAGTAACAGCTAGCAGCTTAACATTTACATTGCCATAAACCCATTTTCAAATTGGGAGTGATGATCGACTGGTTAGCATCTGCTAACAAGATTACTATATATTGTTGTTTATGAACCAGATGAGAAATTTATCACTCTAAAACAGGGGTGTTCAATTCTGGTGTTTGAGGTCAGACGTCCTGCAGCTTATAAATGTGTCCCTGGCCCAACACAACTGAATCAAACGACTGAATTAGCTCTTCAGCCTGCAGTCAAGTTCTCCAGAGTCCTGCTATGTGACTCAGGTGTGTTAGATCAGGGACACATCTAAAAGCCTCACAACACTGGACCTCGAGGACCAGAATTGAAGATCCTGTTCTAAAGTCACAATAGTTTTAATAGAGGTTAGCATATATGGTACTTACAAGTCCAGTAACAGCATTGCCAGGTCTGTGTCAGTTTTGCATGCTTGTTATTCTTTGAGGTCTTGCCATAGAGTAAAAGTTTACCCAAATTCATTCTTCCGTGAGCCCCGTCTCAATCAAATTTTTGCTTTTTCCTCCTTCCCCCTTTGGATAAAGGTTTTCTTTGCCTTTCCTTTTTTCAGTTTCTGCCATGTCATAAACCTCCAAAATACAAACGTGCTCTATATTCACACGTGAGTAACGCAGTGAGAGCCATGCGGCTATTGGTCCCAATGGACTGCCATGAAGCTGTTTGTCTTATTGTGAGAATGAGAACAAAGCTGCCAGGGTCCGCCTCCGGGTCTAAAGCCAGAAACTAGCAAATGCTGTTTTTCCAGGCAGAGACAGTAGAATAAGCTGACAGACCCCTCAATTGTCTCATAAACACTTAGGTAGGAAAGTTACTTAGTGTAGCTTAGTGTAGCTTTAAAGACGGGAAATTGAGTTTTGAACTCCATCTTAAGGGAATGATTTTCTGTAATGATACCTTGGAAACCTGAGTGGAGGTGTTTAGCTCCCTCTCCCTCCATATGCTAACCTTACACACCGTTTCCACACATGCATGTTTTCTACAAGACATGGGTGCTGACAACTTGCCCACATAATTAAATCTTAAACCTTAAATACAAAGGGTTCCCCTGGGGTGCCAAACCATGAGCTTTCCTTAGGCAACAAAATGACTAGAGTCTCTTAGCCAGTGAAATGACAAATTGCCCTGGAAACCCTAGAGCTGTTTGTGGAAAGCAAAAAATACACCATAAATGATTTTATTTCAATTATTTCATAGTGTTTATGCTTCAAGAGCAGTGCATTGCCACTTCACAATTTGTGGAAATGTGTAAACAAATACATTTCAAATGACAGGCAGATCCCAAAACCTAGAGGAGAGAGAAAAGGAAAACTACTTGCAAAAATAAATATTTTCTGTCATGAAACTTCAACCAGCACTGATTGCTTACAGCAGGAAGGTCCTGGATTCAAATCCTGATCTAGGGTCCCTCTGCATGGAGTTTCCATGTTCTGCCCCACATGTGTGGGTTCTTAAAAGTTAAAGGCCGCATGATGTGTAACTACACACACATATGCAAAAGCAATTGAAACACGTCTGTACCGTTTAAACTTAAAACTTATCAAAGATCCATGAGTTTGGGAAGTTGAGCTTGTTCACGGTCTGTCTTCGAACATAAATGCTGTAAAACATTTTTAAAATATTGCTTAAGTCCATTTAAAAGGTTTTTGACAAGAACATTACTCTCTCCACCTGTTAAAGATGGATATTCTACCACCACTGAAACAAAGTGTGCTTGATACTCATGTGAAATAATGATGACAAAAACAGGAATGCGACACTGATAGCTCCTTTATTTTCTGTTTGATATAGCAAGAACACCTGAATCATGACAGCATATTCATCATAGTCACTTACTCTCACTTGTGGCAATAATTATAGCAAAATGTACCTTTCAGAGAAGGATTTAGCTGTTTCTTTCTTTTAAACGCCAACACAAAAGTTTGTGACTTATCCAAATCATTTAACTATTATTTTCATTACACTTTGCTGATTTTAATAATGTGTTTGCATGTGTCAGGATTTTGTCTTGGATGAACCCGGACACAGCACACACACACACAGAGTAGGTTTTAAGAGAGTTTATTGCAGGTAGTGGTTGGTGATGACATGGAGAACCTCAGCACAGTTTGTTACCAGACAGAGGTGAAGGATGCAGGAGCTGAGTGGCAGGTGCGAGAGTTCATAGCTTCTCATAGACGGGTAGCAGAGTACACAGCTTCTCAGAGATGACTAGCAGAGTCCACAGCTTCTCAGAGATGACTAGCAGAGTCCACAGCTTCTCAGAGATGACTAGCAGAGTCTACAGCTTCTCAGAGACGGCTAGCAGAGTCCACAGCTTCTCAGAGACGGCTAGCAGAGTCAACAGCTTCTCAGAGACGGCTAGCAGAGTTCACAGCTTCTCAGAGACGGCTAGCAGAGTTAACAGCTTCTCAGAGACGGCTAGCAGAGTTAACAGCTTCTCAGGGACGGCTAGCAGAGTTAACAGCTTCTCAGGGACGGCTAGCAGGACTAACCTTGAGGAGAAGCAGAGGTGGCAGGGTACCAGTTATGCAGGAGACAAATACAGACAGGCATGGAGTAGGTGTTGAACGACGACAGACCAGTGAGGATATGAGCACAGAGGGAGGTTTAAATAGGGGAACTAACAGGTGAAAAGAGTCTGACTGATTGATAGGTAAATTACTAACAGGTGCGGCTGACTGCAAGAGGAGTGACGTGAAGGCTGAGTGAGAAAAGGAGGCTAAAACTGAAAACTAACACTAAATAAGGTCAAAAACCTAACTAAAAATCCAAACGAAGAAGAAAAGTGACAACTAACGGAAAACAGTAGTGATGGTGAGATGAAGCCTCATGAGGCATTGAACCACTTGAGCCAACTGGTTCGAGAAAGGGTTCATTTCTTGGAGCTTCATGTGCACACGAAACCACCTACTGGCCAGGTGTATAATCACAGCCAGCTGTATCTTAACACGTGTGATGCATTGATTTTTGTCTATTATGGCTCTTGGGAATGACTTAACAAAAAGTGTAGGACGAAATCATTTGTCTACATAAATTATGTATACACATATGTGTATAATAAAATATTGTTTGAATGTATTCTGTGTGTAATTATTCCCAAAATAGTAGTGTCATGTGATATGGTGTGTAATAATCAGACCTCTCAATTTTGATCAAAAGTTAAGAGTGAGATTATGCTAATTTTGGGGGCAGGGGGGGATTATGGTCAGCAATTTCCCCTCAGCAGCAACACTGAAGCACACAGATGTTCACGCTGCGTCTTTACGCACGATCCAGCTGCTGATGTCTCCCTCTTTTCAGCTCAATGCACTACTAGACTGTTACAGTTTATAACATTCTCATCATCTTTCACAGCGACAGGTTTCTCAGTCAGTCGCCGCGCTGACCAGACAAATTTCTATTGCTCTCGTAAGTGCGGCGGTGCGGCGGTGCGGTGGGCTGCGGGGAAAATGCATAACTAAATACTGTAAAGGGCTCCTATAAAGGGAACAGGGGTACTGACAGATCTGAGATGAAGCCCCCGATGTTACAAGTTCTTTAAAATGATCCTTAAAAGTGCGCACCTGAATTAAAGCGCAAGGCAGCAGCCCACCGAAGCGCCACTGATTCTATGAGAATCAGAGCATGAAACACAGCTACTAACTCTCCTATTGACTTTAACTGGCACACGTTGCTGCCGATGTGAGGACATTAAACGTAGTGATTCACGTTTTGAATGGTGAACGGTGATAAAAGCACCTACTTTGAGGGAAAGGGGGGGGGGGAGCAAGCGCTGAGGCACAGAAATGCGGTGCATGTAGTTAAAAAATGCAGAATAAATAAAACCGAAACTTATAAACAGACCAAGTGGCGTTTTAAACTGCATCTGGATAGCAGAACTGTTTTATGATCCAGCGTGCAGCCATGACTGGTTCTGAATGAACCGGTCATCTGGCAAACTCTGAGCCACTTCCCGTAGCAGTCATGTGGTACAGCCGGGCAGCGAGGCTTCGGCCGTCATCGTTTTCGGCTCCTCCCCTAAATGAAGCAAGCCTCGATACGCGCTTTACGGAAACGCTCCCTCCATTACTCGACACACGCCTCGAAGCCTCGGCAGATCGCGTAACATCACTAGAAAACAGAAGCCAAACCAAAACTAAACCATGACAGCATGTAGACACTGCAAAAAACTGACATTCAGTACTGTTAGTGTAGTTATCAGTAAAAGCCACCAATCACGTAAAGTTGCTACAGCCACAAGTTCATGTTTCATCTCAAACATGAACTTGTTTGAGATGAAAACATGAATTGCCTTCACCTGTGACTGCTCTGATTAGTGACGCTGCCACACCTGTGTGTTGCTCTATTTAAAACTGTCTCTTTCTGAGTTCAGGTGCCAGCCAGATTCTCAAAAACCCTTGTGTTAGGAGACCTTCCAGAGTTCCTTGACAGTCTTCCTATGAGTGACTCATATTGTTCTTTGGATTCTTACCTGTTTGCCTCACACTTGTTAGGCTCTCCTGTTGGTTCTCGGATTCTGTACATAGACCTGTTTGTTGCCTGACTCGGCCTCTCTGCCTAGACCTTCTGTACCTCACCCTGTTGGATTGACTCTGGAGATCTGGACCCAGGACTGGACTGTGGACAGAAGCATTCTCAATAACATTTTACAATCTGCTGCACTCCTTTCAGTGAATCTGTTCAAAAATGGCATGTTTAGCTTTATATGTGAAGGAAAATATTCTGTATTTTTCATGTCCCAGTTTGAGGAAAAAGATGGACACAAAACCATTCTCTTGGACTGTTTCTTTTAAAAACTGTTGCCTCTGACTACATGTGTATGACCCTGGACTGGTCTCTGGATTTCTGCCCATGCATCTAGCTGCACAAGGGTAATAGGTTTCTGCCGGCAGACTATTCTGCAGTTCACATCTGGGGTCTTTCATTGGATTCTGTGCCACATCCCGGATCCAAACATGAGGGTTCCAGTTCAAGTTTCCTGCACCGGCTACACTTGCTCCTTTTTTAATAAAGATCTTAAATTGTCACTCAGTGCCTGTCGAATTTTCTGGTTCAAAACCAGAAACATTACAGTTTGTTAATGTTTTGGAGGGATACAAACATGTAGAGGTTACTTTAGTAGCTTTGTCAAAGTAGGTAAACGCCTAAAGTAAAACCTTTTACATGTGTCAAAATTCAAATATGTATTTAAAAAAATTAAAGAACATATATGATGTTAGGTATGGGGTTGTTAAGATGCTATATTTGTGGAAAGTTTTTATTTTTGTAGAACAAATATCTCTCAAGTAGGCTAGCTCCTGAATATTGTGATGTATGCTTGAGGGGCAGTAACTGCACTCTCGGAATGAGTTTTCTAGTCTTAAGTCTTTAACGTTCAATGTCTTACATCATATCAGGGTTCGACATGGGCAGATTTTGAGAATAAAATCAATGGGCATATTCAGCAATTTCTTTGGTTTTGTTAACAACTACTGTTGACAGTTCAGAATATAGTTTGATGTCCCAGAACCAAAGCTGCCTGGGGCAACCAAAGGTTGCCAGAGGCATTCTGAATACCATTTTACAATCTGCTGCACTCCTTTCAGTGAATCTGTTCAAAAATGGCATGTTTAGCATGTGAAGGAAAATATTCTGTATTTTTCATGTCCCAGTTTGAGTAAAAAGATGGACACAAAACCATTCTCTTGGACTGTTTCTTTTAAAAACTGTTAGCATGTCCTGCTGATGTGTCATGATTTGGGTTTTTATTATTTGCTTATGTTCTGTTTGGTCTTTATGGTGATTTTGGTTCTGGATTAGTTTAAGTTCTGTTTTGGTTTAGTGATTCTTTTATGTAATCAATTCTGTCTTAGGTTTAGGTTTTTGTACTAGTTTTGATTAATGGAATAGTTTGGGTTTTAATGTGGTTTGATTTTGTACTTTTCATCTGGCCTGCTCTAATCACTTCTGTCACCAGCCTTTATTCAGTTCACCTGCCAGCATTCTTTTGTCTTGCTCTCACTCCCCTTCACCAGTTACCATCCAATCAGCTTCAGTTTAGTTGCAGCCATTTTGTCTCCCCCGATCAGCTCCACCCATTCTTGTAATTAGTTTCATTCTGTTCACCTGCTCACTCCCCTACTTATATCTGCCTCTGTCTCCTGCACTCGGCCAGATCATTGTCTTTACAAGCCTTTGGTGAGTTTTGTCCAGCATCCATAATGTCTGTTGATATTACCCAATTGCCTTTTTGACGTCTGAGCCATCCTGAACCTGTTTTTCCCTGCCCTGTCTGTCTGCCTACCCGTTTTTCTGACCTGGACCTGCCTGGTGATATTCTGAGTTTGCCTTACCCCGATCTGTACTTCTGCTTGTTTTTGGATTGCTTCTTGTGCACCGGATTTTTGACTGTTATTCTGACCACCGAGCCTGCTTGTCCCTGCATTGTGAATTAAACCTTCTTTAATCATACCTACTTTTTGTCTGGCTAAATACTGGGTCCCATGTCTCTCGTTCGTGACATGATGCCCACAATGCAACAAAGAGTGAAAAATGTTAAAGTATATAGTTGAGCATGTGTATATGCAGGGCCTTTCACTAACAGGAAACGGCTTCATAGGAAATGTACTGACATCACTTTAAGTACCATTTTCTATAAACTGATTCAAAAGATAAAAGTAATTTACAACACTTGTGTAACATTAAACTAGCATCTAATCTGAGACAAATAAAAATATACAAATGTCAAGAATGTCATTAATTACAGAACTAAACATTCTTAACAACATGAAATCTATATGACAATAAATTAGTTTGTAAGCAGATGGATTGCTGCAATACCACTGCAGTTTTGTCCTGCGGAAAGCTAAAAACGAGATACACTAAACATAATGACAGCACAACCCAGGAATAAGGAGCCTCTGGCAAGCGTCATGCAGCTGTCTTTTAAAGTTCCTGGGAGTACTGGCCAGGTGCTCCCAAGCAAGATGATTAACACTGTCCATGAAAACCTGCAAAAAGGCAGAAAACTGGCCCTGTGAATTGACAGATCTTATACAAATATCAATCTGTGAAAATCCCAACTGTTAGAAACTAAAAAATGTTTAACAAATAGCAATGCTCCCACTAGCTCACTCATTTCCAATACTTGCATTCTCGTGTTCACGGTAAGAGAGCCTGTTCCAGTAGGCACTAGGAAGAATATACCCTGGACATGTCAGTCAGTTCATTAAAACATTGATATAACAAATTGCTTTGTTGACCACTTATTATAAATGTAACCACTCACTCTTGAGGTCAAAATTAGAACCTACATACTGGAGATTATTCAGAGACAAGTTGAAAAAGCATTTATTACCTCCACAATGAAAGCAAATATTACAACCAAAAAAGGCAGATTTTAATGTCTATCTCAATTTTGTATCATGCAAATCCAAGCATGGCATGTTCAAAGGCTGAACTTCTGTGTTAAGTTCATTAGATGCTGCACCATCTGGACAGCATGCCTGTTGTCAGTGTTTTTTCCTTACACTTCTCCACAGTCTGCAACAAGAGCCTTCCCTGTTGGCCAAACCCCTGTACCACATCCCCCCCCCCCCCCCCCACCACCCTTCTTCCCTACATTCAATAAACCTTTTAACATTAAACTGTTGTCTCTGAGTTTATTGCTTCTGGGTCAAACATGGAAAGTATGCCTCCATCATTCCGGTGCCGAAGAAACCTCAAGTCACCTGCTTCAACGACTACCGGCCTGTTGCACTGACTCCCATCATGATGAAGTGCTTTAAAAAGCTGGTGAAACAACACATCGTCTCCAGTCTTCCCCCAACACTCGACCCGTTCCAGTTTGCGTTCCAGCGAAACCGCTCCACTGAGGATGCCATCTCCTCTGCTCTTCACCTGAGCCTGGCACACCTAGAGGAGAAGAATACGCACGTGCAGATGCTGTTCCTGGACTTCAGTTCAGCGTTTAACACCATCATCCCACAGCACCTGGTGGGAAAACTGGAACAGCTTGGCTTCAGCACACCCCTTCACAACTGGCTGCTAGACTTCCTCACCAACAGACCTCAGTCAGTCCAGGTCGGACAGAACACCTCTGACGTCATCACCCTCAACACAGGCTGCCCTCAGGGCTGCGTCCTGAGCCCCCTGCTGTTCACCCTGATGACACACGACTGCATCCCCAGGTTCACCACCAGTCACATCGTGAAGTTTGCGGACGACACAATGGTGGTGGGCCTGATCAGAGACGACAATGACCAGCACTACAGAGAGGAGGTGCAGCAACTGGTGGGCTGGTGCAGAGACAACAGCCTGATCCTGAACGTGGAGAAGACGAAGGAGATCATCGTCGACTTCAGGAAGAAACGGCCGCACCACGCTCCACTGCTCATCAACAGCTCAGCTGTGGAGGTGGTCCCACAGCACCTGGTGGGAAAACTGGAACATCTTGGCTTCAGCACACCCCTTTACAACTGGCTGCTAGACTTCCTCACCAACAGACCTCAGTCAGTCCAGGTCGGACAGAACACCTCTGATGTCATCACCCTCAGCACAGGCTCCAAGCTCCTGGGGGTGCACATCACGGACAACCTCAGCTGGTCTGTGAACACCACGTCACTGGTGAAGAGGGCACAGAAATGACTGTACTTCCTGCGGAGGATGAGGAAAGCCCACCTGCCCCCGCCCATCCTCACGACCTTCTACAGAAGCACCATAGGGAGCATTCTGACCAGTTGTCTCTCTGTGTGGTGTGGAAACTGCAATGCCACCGACTGAAAGAACGTGAGGAGAGTGGTGAGGACAGCAGAAGGGATCATTGGGGCTCCTCTTCCCTCCATTAAGGACATTTCATCTCAGCGCTGCATGTCCCGAGTCCGAAACATCATAAATGACCCCTCATGCCTGACTACCTGATCTCATTTAGTTATCTGTTTTTTTTAGTCTGCCTGTTCCCTGTCAACGTTTTTGTTTTTTGCTTGGATGATTGCTCTTCACTTAGCTCTGGACTATTTTCCTGTTCACCAGTCCGATCCACCTTCATCATCCACTTAATAAATTATGTTGATCGTTATTTTTTGTGTCTGGCTGAATACCAGGTTCATCATCTCCTAAATCATTACAAAATAAAAGCCATGGAAATAATTAAAAGATGCCATCTTGCTGTCTGCCTTACTTAGTAATTTTGTATTGTACATTTATGGTCAATTAGAAAGACTAAATATGTCAGATACTTTCATTTTATATTTTAGATCAACTGTGGAACATCAGCATGTGGAGTTTATCAAAGCTGTGTAAAAATAAAAATTAAAAAAAAATAATTTGACCCAAAATGCCTGACTTCCTGTTGGCTTTAGGACTTATTCTCCAAGATACTTTTTTTATTTTGTTTTGGAGGGTTCTATCTGCGTGCCAAAATTTCAAATGTCCACATTATAACGGTTGGCCTTGCTGACCTTAGGGGGCACTGCAGAGCTACTTGAACATGTCCCTTTTTAATTCTGTTGAAATTCAAAAATTTTAATTTTAATGCTTCATTTTCTGCCCAGGCCTAATAAAACTACAACCAAAAAGAGACTCAAGGGAATTGCCCAAGGACCTCAAGCTGTATCGTTGAACTTTGATAGGTGACAGAAACTGATGAACATGGAGACCAGAGGAACCAACAAAAGCTCTAGAAAGCAGCCATGAAATTACACTGAAAGAATAATTAGACCAACACTCAAATGCTTATTTGTGGACAGGATCAGTAAAGTCACTGGGAGAGACGGTTTGATTTTAACCCATCCAAATACTGGAGCTGGTGCTCAGGAGACTCGTGGTACAGTCATGATTGTGAGGACTGGTGAAGAAGTCACAGCTCTGGGGTCTAATTTATAAAGGTTGGATATGCAAAATAACGGGCCTAAAACTTACATACATCACTTTTCACACAAAGGTTGTGTGTATGCTTGTTTTAGAGACAGGAAAACAGTGAAGTGGTGAATTGCAGCGACACTGTATTATGATTCAATTTTACTCCATATGAAATAATCATAGATTGACTTTACCATAAGCATTCAAAACCACAGAATATTTTTATGCTTGTGCTGGTAAGCCATAGTGGGACCTAAGGACCTTTCAAATAAACAAAAAAAGGGGCATAAACCAGCTTAAATTTTAAATCAAAGTCTGCACAATATTTCATCAGTTTTCTACCATCACATTCCTCTTCCCGATGATTACCAGGATGATGTGTTATGCAGATTAAGGTAGAAATTTTGACAAGGTGTAAGGTAGGGGTCACAACATGGTGACCCAGGGCAACAGGTAGCCCCCAAGGACCATATGTGGTGCCCTCAAGCCTGTTCAAAAAATAGCACAACCATCTAGTGAGCTGCATCTAAAATTGTATTTTATTTAGTTGCTCTTGCCTTTTAACCATACTTTTATCTACATAGATTTAACATCATAAATGCACGATAAACATGTTTATATTACATAAAGTTGAGGTAAGCCCTTACTCTCCTAGCTCCAAGGTCAGTACAGGTAGTCCTTTGTATGACACAGTACAACTTAAGTAGCTTTCGACTTCTAAAATGTTAATGATCCCTGGTGTAAGGGAATCACATAATTTCTGTAAAAATTTAAATACCGTGGTGACTCCCGTAATACTATGGAATGGATGCATCGGCACTGTTGTAAGACCTTGCAAATGGGATAATTAGGAAAGCATGGGTTTTCAGGAATCAGATTGTTCTAGCCCACTGGTTCCCAAACTGTTCTTTGTGGGCCCCCCTGTGATTTAAAAGAACATTTCCGTAACCCCCTCTAACCAATCTTTTCGACAGTTGAACAAAGAGAGGCTAACTGGAGTAAAAAATATAACAATAAAATAATCTTCTTTAAATCACAAACACTACCACTTTTAAAGTGTAACTGTTTTAACTTTAACTGTCTATTTTACTGTGTAATTGCTTTCAATATAGCAAACAATATATATATATATAGGTAGCCTGCTTTCTCATCTATATATATATATATATCTATATATATATATATATATATATATATATATATATATATATATATCTATATATCTATCTATATATATATATATATATATATATATATATATATATATATAATATCTCAAAATAGGTGTCCAATTAGGGAACTATAGCAATGGTTCCCTAAGCCCACTTAGGGAACCATTGCTATAGCCCACGATGATGACTGGTTAATATACCGATTTAGAATCCCTAGAGCATTGCATTTCATCCTTACGAGCACAACTACATCATGTGATGTTTAAGACAGCAATAAGGTTCACTTTTTAGCAAGGTTTTTTAATCTGGTCAACTCATGTGCTATTGCCTCTGATTTACAAAGTTTAAGGAGCAATAAGTAAGTAATTTCTTGTAAAATTAACCAAAATCATTCTTATTTGTCACCCGGGATGGAAGTCACATTAGTGTTGCCAAGAAATTAAAGAAATTGAGAAATTAATTAATTATGACCTCTAAATAAATCATTTAATGTATCTATTTTAATCTCACCCAACTATGGCCGAGAAAAGCCCTCAACTTAAGGTATGTTCATTTATATTCATGACATTATTTTGGCAGATCAAAAGATTGATATGAACAGATGCAATAATATCCATTCCTCTGCATTTGAGACTAGTCCCAAGTGTTACCTGCAACCTTCAGTTTTGACCACAGAAGAGGTAGTTATATTGCAACTTTGTTTAGAAAATAAAAACACAATTAAATATCAAGTCCATATTAAGTGCTTTAAGTTAACAAATCAAATAACAGAATGCTTTTCTGAAAAAAAACAAGCATTGAACACTGAACTTGTAGCCTTTTTTCAGCTTCAAATATAAAATAAATAAAACAGACTCATCAATTACAGTAGTGTAAGTTAACGCATCAGAAATAACATTGTTCATCTTCACAAAATAAAATACTAATTAACATTAATGGATTGCTTCTAGCAGGCTACAGATGAGAAAGCAGGCTACCTCTTGCCCCTTTTTCTTCTTTTTTAGCCAGTCGCTGAGAAAAACCAGCTTGGTCACATTTTCAGGGAGTAAGGCTGCCCTTTTTTTTCTACTATGTGCCCTGCAAGGCTAAACAGTCTCACACAAGGTACAGAGGTTGCCGGGAAGGCCAGGTACTTGCGTGTTAGGGCTGACAGCTTTTGGTAGGCTCCTGAGTGGGCATACCACCACTGCAGGGGGCAGTCATCGATACTAATGCTGGGGTCTGCTCTGTAGCTCTGCAGCTCTCCAGACTCCATTCCATCTTCTTCTGATTCAGAGTCCAACACCAGCAGGAGAGCGGTTCTCTTCTTCTTCTTTTTAGCAGGTTCATCATCATCTGTGGCAGGCTAGAGAGCAGCTGCTCTTCTGGGCTCTGCTGTTTGGAGCATTTTCTCCAGACTAGTCCACACCTGAATGAATGGAATGATGGAGAGATGGATGAGATGATGAATGAATAATTATCTTTAATACTCACTGTAGTTGGCAGCACTTTGTGTTGCTATATTTATAGAATGTTTAATTTAATAAAAAGGTCTAGACTGATTAGTCCAGCGGTAGAACCTTGATCGCAAATGTTGAGGTGCAACTGTGATTTATAAAGGAAAATTGCTTGCTGGTGTGCATGCTGATGGTTTTATACATTTGGACTTTTTTTGGCATATGCCATGTTTGGCTTTTTGGCCTATGCAAACATTTAGCATAGATCCTACGCAATGTTTTAGAAATGAGGCTTGCTTGTCTGAAGCTTTGGAGACAGGATGACCCACAATGTGATGATTATGCAGGAGGGTTGTGATGGTAGAGGTTATGGCCCTGGACATTGAGGAGGAGAAGATTTCAGAAATCTTGAAATGTTTAATGTAAGCAACTCTTTAATATAAACAACTCAAGATGAGATATATAGTTGAACAGACAGGCTCACTATTTAGCAAGAAACCGGTCACTTTTGTCTCTTTTTTCTGCTTAATTAATGCATAATAAACGCTTATGAATAAGTTATGACATGTTTACAGGTTGATTACTAACATATCCATAAACTATTTATTAGCCATCTATGGGGAGCCTTGTTTTAAAGTGGTACCAAAATATCTTTACCAAATAATCTTAAAATAAGAGGCTTCTTCTAATAAAAAGTCTTTGCACAGTTATAGAGATTGAATAAGAAATGTCATCCAGCTTGAAAAATAAGCCTGTCAATGCATCATTTTGCTCAGTAAAATTGCAGATATTATTAAGAACCCCTTTAATGATAGCGGTAATGTCTTCAAAATATATGGGACCCTGTGTTCAATACCCTATATGTCATACTTGAAGAAGCAAGACTCTGAATGAGAGCAACCATGGAGGCAGACAGTTCGGTAAAAGAGTTTATTGTAAAAGATATGGTTTGAATAGAGACAGTGTCTGCAGGTTGGGTTGTCTGGGTCCTGCTGGGGATAACGAGGAGACTGGTGAACAACAGGAAGGTGCCGATGAGAATTGTGGAGAGCGTTAAACTCACTGAAGCGGAGGCTTGGTTTTGTCATGGGAGGGTGTTGTCCAGGGATCCAGGCAAAAGGTGCAAGTCCGGTTAGTTCTCTCCAATTTGGTGGTGTAGGAGAGTGGACAGGCAGGTGAGCTCAGGAAAGAGGGCTTAACAGAGAGACGATCCGAGGGCTTTCATGGATTCTTGGAGGATTGGTGAGGAGCGTCTCAGACATGGGTCCAGAGTTATGGTGGTTTGACGAGGAGTGTCTCAGACTTGAGTCCAGAGTTCTAAGAGGGAAGAAACAGAGACAGGGAGTCAGGTCCAGGCTTCGAGGAGACAGAGGCAAGGAAGTGGTTCGCTCTGGTAGCATGCAGAAGCACTAACGAACTGACGCCCTCCTCCTGGTTCCAGCTCCTTATGAAGAGCTGCAATTAGTGATGATATGGTGCACCTGCTCATCACACCATGCAGAGGAGAGAAAGGAAGAAAAGCAGACCTGCACCCAGACTTGAGAGTATGACACTGTAATGAATGTGAACCTGTAAGACTGACCTTGCTATTCTTAACCGTTGTATACGCCCTTTTTCCTTCAAATGTTTCTTTTTTTTGAGGATGTTATTAGAATATTATCCAGTGGCATATTTAATCTGCATTGTCATGACTGTGCATTGATGTTGACTTGCGATGTGCTGTTTTGTCTTTTGTTGTTTTTGTGGGCGTGGGAAGGAAAGAGACTCTGTTCTCTGTTTGTTAAGGTGCAAATAATATAACGCATATATGTACCAAAAATGTTTAGTACAACGTTTTTATGTGAACTGATTCCAAAACAGTGTTTTAAAACAACAATACCACTAATTGGCTTTGGATGGATAAAAAAGTTGTCTGCCATGTGTATGTAAGCAGTATGCAAGAAACCTCGTGGGAAATGTTGGAGTCAGAGCTTGTCATGTGGAGTTTAGTGCTTAGTCAGGAATATACGTTTTGGTATCCATGCTCGTTTCCTTATTTATCCTGAGAAAAGCTGACAATGTTATGTGTAGCCCTGAATGAGTCACTTGTGATATGTGCCAGTGAAAAACGAGATGGAACTATGAAAGCAGCAAAAGTAGTCTTTGGCAAAAAAAGACATAAAACATAGAGAGGAGGAAGGTAAAAACTAAAAGTGATTGGAGGAGAATGCTTTCCGTGATGAAAACAGCAAGGAACATACAAAGGCTAAAAACCTTTAGATCTTTCTTTCGTCACAACCGTATGTCCCGCCTTAAAACATAATACTGCAACATGATTGGCCCGAACCGTTTTTAGTATGGAGAAAGTTGAAGGGGGAGCAGTACAAGATGGATCATTGTGTGTTTGTGAACACACAAATACCGTGAGAATTCAGCTTGCAGGCAAGATTAAACCATTTCTGCTCAATGCAGGAAGGCCACAGTTTGGAAATTAACTGAGGACCTTCTTGCTCAAAGGCACAGTGTTAATAACTGGGACACCATGCTGCTTAGACAGACAACACTGTAGGTACAAGGTAAAATGGTACAACAGTGATCTCAATGACTGAAATTACATGTAGGTTACAAAGAATAAACCTGATGTGATGAAATATGTTTTTTTTTCTGTTCATTGTTGTTGGATACTGCTATAGACTGCCGACCTGTCCAGGGTGTAACCCCCCTCTCCCCCATTGACAGCTGGAGATAGGCACAAGCACCCCTCCCGACCCCAATAGAGATAAGCATGTTAGATAACGGATATGGATAGTGGAATTGGAAATGATCAGTTATCTTGGGGCAACATATACACTTGGGTAAACATAGACTCCATGGTATTCCACAGTCTGGCAGTTAATACCTGAGTGGTGACCAGCTTTCTACTGACAACAATGGAAGGAGGAGATGGGCTTTCTATAAGACTTGTGATCAGCATTCTTTTTTGGCAACTAGTTGTTTATTTTTTGTCTAAACACATTAACAGTGTACAGATGCACATGGGTAAGGTTTACTGAAATGAATGTCTTTGCCATTTGGTGTTAATGATCTATCATTGTTCAATTGATTATGAAAATCCATTTGACGTGCTCTGTGGGTTTTGCTGTAAGAGTTGAAACAAGCTGGAAAACACTAGTCTTTACACAAAATCTAACAATAACTGAATTATTTGAAAGATCAAAAGTCAAATTCCATGTCAAATGCTTTGTGTATGATGCTCAAGTTGCTTGTTTCACTAAGGCTGTCAAACTATGGAGAAAGCAAGGTTTTGTAGAGCAACAACATTCTGAGAAAAATCTCAGCCTGACCAAAATGTAGCTGTCGTCAAACATGATCAATGCATTCCCCACTGAATATATACTTCAAGCATGTCTGGATGTCACCAGGAACATGCTGCTGTGATGATGTGTTGAAAGAACACCCAGACATGCAGGGAAAGAAAAGCCCACCTTGAATAAATACATTTAATCAGTTTTTAATTTAAATATAATATTGTTTGAATTATATTTTTTTACTATTACTAATCACCTTCAGCCACGAACAGCATCACTCATTGAACCTACTAACGGCCTCTGCAATAAATTAATCTCCTGCATCCAAAACAATATGCAAACAATCCCTTACCTTCAAAACTCAAAAACAGAAAGGATTCAAAATGGTGCTCCACACCAAATTTAACAACAAAAAGTCCTGTGTTATTTTTTTTCCGGCCAAAACATTTCTCTTTCCAGTACAGACACCGATCTTGGTGTTATTTTTGATCCACAACTCACCTTTGAAAGCCCTATCAAGTATACCTGTAAAAGCTTATGCTTTCACCTCAGAAACATTGCAAAATTCTGGTCCACACTCTCCCTCTCTGATGCAGAAAGGCTTGTCCATGCCTTTGTCCATGCATTCCAGACTGGACTAGTGCAGTGCACTTCTTATCAGGATCCCTGGCAAGAACATTCAGAATTACAGTATGTTTAGAACAGAGCTGCCAGAATCTTAATGAGAGTGCGTAAACACAACAGTTCACCCCCACTCTCTGTTCTGTTCACTTCACTGGCTTCCCGCCTCTGCCCGGATCACCAACAAAATCCCCCTGCTCACTTTCCACTTTCAGCAAAGTGTCATCTTGCTTAAAAAGACCTCCTCACTTTTCACTGACCCTCACAACATCCACCTTCTTCACATTCCCAGGACTTTGTTCCACACCATAGATCCTTTTCCTGTGGTGCCACTCGGCTGTGAAACGCCCTGCTTCCACAACTGAGGGCTGCACTGACATGAAAAAAAGTTTTTTTCCCCCAATGTTTTTAATGCTATTTTTTTAAAATCCTTTGTGCTGTTTTTCTTTTTCTTTACTATTATTGTATTCACTACTTTCAGTATTGTATTTATCTGCATTTAATTGTTGTTCTTTTTAATATATTGATGGTTTTATTGACTGTAGCATTTTGAGATTTTATGCAACGATAAAGTGCATTATTATTATTATTATTATTATTATTATTATTATTATTATTATTATTATTATTATTATTATTAGCAGTAGTAGTAGTAGTAGTAGTAGTAGTAGTAGTAGTAGTAATAGTATATCAAACTTTTACCACCACAGCTTGTTGTATGGGAAATAGTGCAAAGCTTGCACAATTTCAAAGATTTAAATTTGACAGGGATGAGTTGAGCATGCATACAGGAAAGCAAGAATGGAGCTAGAGCTTGATTTACTTTTCAAGTAAATTGACAGAAAGTAGCTTCTGAGACCTGTCTAGGGTGTACCCTGCCTCTCACCCGGTGAACGCCGGAGATAGGCACCAGCAACCCCCGCGACCCCATGAGGGTTTAAGCGGATCAGAAAATAGATGGATGGATGGATGGATAGCTTCTGAGAACCCTGAGGACTTTGGAGAAAGATAGTTATTGCTTTGATTTGCCTAAATTACTTGTTGGGTGTTGCCTTAATAAGCAACATGTTGATTTAAATTTGTATTTGAATGGGAAGAGTTGTGTGCAAGTATTTTGTAGGGTTCATCTAGGGTTCATTACAGCAGCATCTACAGTATCTTGTATTTCTGCTCTTCCCTTTTTGCTATTTATTTATTTGTTTGTTTGTGATAGTCCCGTTAATATGTCAGAATTACCACCATGCTTGCACGCTGTTATTTTGTGTTTTGGACAAAATGCAAGTGAGGTGTATTCATACAGTTAGACATTATATGCAACACTATCTGACCCAATTAGGAATCTGTTTTGACAAATAAATTAGGTCCACTGTCTTTGTCTGTTAAAGAGACACCAAAAAGTTTACTTTCTTTGCCATTTTAATTGTTTGTGTAATCTCAGTTTCTATCAGCCTGTCTGCTTATTGAACAAAAAATTGAGAATGACAGCAGGATTAATATTATACCACTGGTTTCATCGAAGCCAAGAAAGCGAGATGCACACCCTAATATCAGTCAGGAGGCAAGATAATTATTAATGCATCAATTAAAGAACTGAGTAAGAGTGTCAAAAGAGTCAAACTGCAAACATCTAAACATTTGGGAATAATTTGTTATACATGTTATGTTGGAATATAATGACTGGTCTGTAAATATGATTGTGTTTTCACACCAGTTTTGGCATGCACTACTGGTAAAAAGATTCCCAAATTACTAGAAGGGTTTCTTTTAGTAATTTGTAAAATGTTTTTAATTGGATCGAGAGTGTTTCCAAAGTAAAATGTTGCAATTTCAAAATGGAAGACCGTAACAACATAGATCAACTATTACCGCTTGACGCATGACTTTTTTGTGGATGAATATGTGTGGCCTTTATATTTACCAATTTCATTTGTGTTAAAGCTACAATCAGTTTCTAACATGTAGCTTATTGCAGGAAAAAAAAATTGAGTGACGAGTCTCAGTTTTGGGTATATATGGATCAAAGCTATGTGGATAACTATCACAAATAATTTCTTAACATAGATGTAACAGTGTAACTCAGTGAAGGGGAGAAGAATAGACTTGAGGAGGATGAATTCCATAATTTTTTTTCCATTTATTCCATTCTCTTAGGATAGAAGCTGGTTTAGAAGCTACTCTCTTTGGCTTGACCTTTTACCTTGAAAATTAGCCTGTTCTGGAGCATACACTGGTGACAGATCCATGTAAGAGAACCAGCTTTGTCATACTGCAAACCCCATATTGCACCTGAAGTTAGCTTGATAAGACACTATTCCTTTCTCAAAGAAGAGGCCCCTAGAGTGAATCTTTAGATTTTAGTTCTCTTCTTGTGCAGCAGCTTTCACCTTAGGCCAGCCGACTCTTTCACAGCAGTTATGCCTGCACATCATTCCGAATCATCTCTGTCTTTCTCCACCAGGTGCCAGATTTACACTCAGAATTTGGACTCAGCTCCAATCTCTAGCAAAAATATAGCCAATCTGGTTACTTTCTTGAATCACTCCAGACTGCTAAAGTTACCTGAAGCATGCACTATCATGGGAGGAAATTCCAAACCTACTTATTGGAAGTATCCACCCGCATGTACTGCCCTGCTACCCTATTTTTTCAAGTATATGTGTCACTTCCTTAAGAAAAAAACATTCCCTGTCTTTGTTGTAGACCGGCAACAAGTGCTTCTCAAAGGCTGTAATAAACCACACACAGATAGGAACGCCTAATTGATAATATGGACAGGCTAAATAGCAGTCGGCACCAAAACAGCTTCTTCAACATCTTCTCTCAACCAGGTGATTTCATTTAGATATTATGTAATTGCTACAAGATGAACTAAAGAATGACTAAAGCCAATACACATTTAATTACCAATATAAAAGAGAATATGTTTGAAAAGGTTTTATTAAAAAGATCCTGCAACTGCACAGCTGGATAAGGCATTTCCTTATCTAGCAGAACAATCCACCATGTTTGAAGATTAAAACAGCAGAAAATTCCTGCAAGCCAACTCTTGAAACAGACCAAATGGCTGTAACTTAATGAAAATAAAATGATGACATTTACATTTTTCTGACAAAACGTTTTATTAAAAGGATGTAATGAACCAAGTATGGGACCCAATAATTCAGCTGAGACACAGGAGAAGTTTTAAAATATTTATAATAGCTAAAGGTGTTGAGAGGCAGGAAACTGGCAGGCACGTACTCAGGAAGCACTGGAAGAAAGAAGAATGGGTGGATTGTAGTGCACACTGAAATAAAGCCTCTAACCTTTCCTAAATCCGGTAGGTGGCACTGAATCCAATCAGTGGGTCCAGGAGTCTTGCTGGCTTGATACTTGAATAATTTGGGCCAGAGACAACTAGTGAGCTGTGTTAGTGTGGGGAATCCAAGGAACAGTCCAAGGTCATATGCAGGGAGGCAGAAGCAGGTGGAGGTAACAGAGGATAAAGCTGAGTGGCTTGTCCAATAATGTTACTAGTTTTCCGTCCATGAAACAGAACCACACACATGACAGGTCCAAGGTTCAGGCTTCGGTTGTACACGATAGGCAGGAGAATCCAGACAAGGGAAGAGGCAGGCAGGCTAGATCAAGAAACAAGGCAAGAGGCCGATGTCCAGATTCAGAAGGCCAACGGGAGAATATGACAGGGGCAAGGCAAACAGGCAGAAGTCCACAAAGCAATCTGGGTCAACCTCAGGAAGGTAGCCAAATACCGCTGGAAGCTCTACTCACACTGGTGGCTTTTGAGAATCTGGCAGTTAAAAACAGGGAGAGTGGTATAAATAGTGAATGCAGCAGGTGCAGCAACTCCCAATTAGAGCAGCTGAAGGCATAGCTGAGGAAGCAGTGTGTAACGTCATCCACACTGCAGAAGAGCAGAAATAAACAAACAGCCACATGCTGTGAAATTACAAAAAGAAAATGTCATATTGTAAAGGACTTTGAGATTATGTTGAGCCATTTGGGCATTTGATTTGAATTTTAAAAAGATGAACAGCAAATGTTCCAACATTTGAAAATCAACCGGATCAACCTGATTTGTGAAGGTTTACATATCTCTTTCTCATATCTTGACTGATTTTCTTTTTGATTTTAGGTGTAACAGTACATCCATGGGAGTGCCTCCTTTTAACCCAAATGTTGTAACTTATCAGGAGCAAGTCAGTAACATCAGGAGCTTACAAAGCCATATCATCAACATCTGGGTTAACACATGGGTGCGATTTGCTGGGGGGATGTGGGGGGATTAACCCCCCTCTGGTTGTGATGTCCCCTCCCTCTGGTCATTCATGTTTTATCCCTGGGGGGGATACATTTCTCCCCAATCTGATCTGAATGAGTAATAATAAGTTATCCCTCGCTGCGACGGATCATTTGGAAAATGAGTGCAAAATGTCCCGTGTAGACTTTTTATTCAAAGTTTTAAACAGAAGATGCGCTCAACTAATGAAACCTGGCAGAGCCAGGACATTAGCCAATCAGAAAGAGAGTAGGGTGGGTCTTTGCATAGAGGAGATCTGCCAGTCTGAGGTTTTTATAAACTTCAAAAAAGTTAATTCCTTTTTATAAACTCATAAATTGTGATAAATAATAGGTGAGCAATAATGGGCAGAGACTGATTATTGTAATGTGCGATCCGTGTCAAATTAAAATGTATGATCTCATGATGATGTTGGTTATGTGTCCCTCTTTGTTCATGGCTGTTGTTAGCCTTGTATGATCATAGGATTGATTTATATTGAATGTGACAGTGGAGTTAATGTACAGGTGTGAAGAAGATGATGTAATGATGCAAGCTGCTGTCTTTTGAATTAGCTGCAGTTTATGGAGGGTTTTGAAATTGTAAAGGGGAAAGGTGAGTGGACTGTGGACCAGTTTGGCAAAAGTGCGAAGAACTTGCTTGATGCTGCAAATATGAAAGTTAACCAGATTATGTTATGGATGTGGAAAGTGAAGGAGATTATGGAGAGGGCTGTCTAGGATGGCACCAAGGCTTTGAAGCTGGAAGGTGGGAGAGATACAGGAATTATCAATGGAACTACCAGATTTGGTTAAAGTGGACTTTGCACAGCAAGCAAATGAGGTTACTAAGGTGGCATGACGTCCACGGCCCCGGAATATATGGGCTGACTAGTAAAAAAAATTCAGTCAAATTGATTATTTTTCCTTTAACCCCTGAATATTATGGATTTTTAAAAATGTATATTAATACATGTCTTGTGTCCTTCACATTTGTAAAAAAAAAAATTTTTAAACAGTATTTTACGTTTTCTGCTAAAAGCGGTTAAAGTAAACTAAAAGACTGTTGAACTCTAACTGGACTCTGCATCACACTTGCATCATTATTTTGCACTACCAATGTTGCCAATCTTTTATAACCCACTTCAATAGTACACATTTACTATATTTTTGCTCCATATTATTTTGCATTGAACCGAACTTTTTCATATTAATGCCTTTTCATTATTTTGGTTGAACATTCTTCTGCACACTGTTTTTCTCCTGCATTGTTACATTCCAATCACTGGTGCACTTTATATTGTAATGTTATTTTATTCCAACTGCAATCTCAATAATCTCAATTGTCATAAACTGCTACAAAGTTTCCTTCTGTGTGCACTCTGTACATACAAAAGGACAATAAAGTTTTCTAAGTGATTTGCAGAAAGTAATGCAAGATTCTAAAATTTTCTGTCTCATTGTTGAGATTCACAATAATAATTTAGCAAATCCTAACTGAACAATAGCAGAAACGTTTAATCTGGTTTAGCAGGTTACACCAAAGAACTAGGAACCACCGGTTTACCATCCTACCTGCAACATAACATTGTAGTTAGTTTCCATTTTGTGCGCTTCATGACCCACAAGCCATGGCGTGTCTCTTTAGCCTGAAAGGAACATAAAAGAAGTATGACTTTGTTGGGTCCAGATGGTTATGTTGTAATGTGGATATAGATTTAGCGAGAGTTGCTCAGCAACAACAGTTAAATAATGGCCTTTGGGATTTGGGAATACAAAAACCTGTAAGTAATGCTTAGCACTTCTGTTTCATCCAAGCCTAAGCATTGTCAGTTTAATCACTACACAGTTTGGTCGAGAGGTGCTTATAGAAATCTATTTGCTGGTCAATTAATATGGAATTGGGTTATGTTGTTTATTCTATAATAAGTGCAAGTATGTTTTACTATATTTCTACTTTGGCAGCACATTTGGACATTTATGGAGTTGATATGTGGACAAGTTATCAATTGTAATTTATCTCAAAATGAGCATTAGAATGGATTGAACTTTAATCAATTTTAAATAGTGTTTCACAGAGATGGAAAGGGTTGAAATATTTCTGTCAGTATTCCACCAACTAATAGATTTGATATTTATCTCAACTAATGTGTTTGCTAGTATTGAAGGTAAACATTTGTGAGTCTACCTTTAATTTACTAGCATATAAAAGCGAGACAGCTCAGAGATTGTTATTTCTGGTGGTCAAAGATGTTGAACTGAATTGCATAGTACTCTAATAATAATATAATAATAAGATGTAAATACCTGTGTTTCTGTTTTGTTTCTATGTATGTATGTATGTATGTATGTATGTATGTATGTATGTATGTATGTAAGTATGTATGTAGCCTTGGCAGACTACATTTTGGATTTGGATGACGACTGGTGAAACTTAGATACAATTTAGCTAACCACTGTTGTGCAATACTAGCTCAATAAATCATACAAGCAATAATACAATAATACAATTAATGAACAATTAGGATAATTAAAAGGAAAGGGTATACTCAGTGTGCGATTTGCAAAAAAAAAAAAAAAAAAGAAACTGAGGGGGGGATCATTTCAAAAGTTTTATTAAAGAATAAAAGTTGTATTAATAATGGTTAGCTAGCAGGTGCTCTTTCAGGTAGCTAGCTAGATCCAGTAGGTTAGACTTTTGTTTTTAAACGTGCGCCATCTTCTGTTGGGACTCGGGAGTGGGTATTAGTTTACTTTAACTGCTTTGAGCAGAAAACGTAATAATACTCTTTAAAAACAAACAAAAAAATTAATATACAAATGTGAAGGACACAAGACATGTATTGATATACATTTTGAAAAATCCATAATATTCAGGGGTTAAAGCAAAAATAATCAATTTGACTGAAAACATTTTCTAGTCAGCCCATATATGTCCGGGGCCGTGGACGTCATGCCACCTTAGTAAACTTATTTGCTTATTGTGCAAAGTCCACTTTAACCAAATCTGGTAGTTCCCTTGACAATTCCTGTATCTCTCCCACCTTCCAGCTTCAGAGCCTTGGTGCCATCCTAGACGGCCCTCTCCATAATCTCCTTCACTTTCCACATCCATAACATCACCTGGTTAACGTTCATATTTGCAGCATCAAGCAAGTTCTTACTTCGCACTTTTGCCAAAATGGTCCACAGCCCACTCACCTTTCCACTTTACAATTTCAAAACCCTCCATAAACTGCAGCTAATTCAAAAGACAGCAGCTTGCATCATTACATCATCTACTTCACACCTGTACATTAACTCCACTGTCACATTTAATATAAATCAATCCTATGATCATACAAGGCCAACAACAGCCATGGACAAAGAGGGACACATAACCAACACTATCATGAGATCATACATTTTAACTTGACACAGATCGCACATTACAATAATCAGTCTCTGCTTTGCCCATTATTGCTCACCAATTAATTATCACAACTTATGAGTTTATAAAAAGGCATTAACTTTTTTGAAGTTTAATAAAACGGTTATATTTTAGCCCAGTGACATGTCCAGGGTGGACTCTGTGTCCCCACCTCTCGCTCATTGACTGCTGGAGATGGGCAACAGCCCCTCCATGACCCTGTGTTACGTCAAGCCGCGTTTTCCAATCAGATACGGCATGACGTAACACCTGTACGGAAAAGCAGGTATAGAAAATCCATGGATGGGAGGTTAAATTTTTTAAAAGTTTAGTAAAATTGCTTAAAGTTTATCAGAAAAAAACTTAACTTGCTTTTAAAGATGAAAATTTTTCATTAGAAAAAATGTTATTAAACTTCTGCGTTAAGTTAAATATTGTTTAAGGTAATCTTGGCTGGTTTAGCTTGTCAATCTGGCAGGTGTTTTTGGGTTGGAGCAAAATTAGTTCAGAGATCCACAGGACGCTTTTTCAGGCGGTTCTAGAGCTAATCGCTTCTACAGTGTCGCTTCACATTGCGCTCCACTCCGTGTAAAAATAACAAATAACTACAAAAACTCTCAACATGGATCCGTTCTCCAGTCCATGTTGTAGCTGCAGTTTATATGTTTTATTTTTGATGTAGCTTCCTTGATAATCTGTATGCATCAAAATCCTTGTCATTTTATTTAACGAGTGTCCTGGTTCAGCTGCTCATGAGGTGGAGAATGCTGCATACTGACTGACAGCCGCTCTGACTGCAGCTCTGCTTTCTTTGTTACAGAAAAGTGCAGGTGGAATAATATTTATGATTTTTTTTTTACTTTTTCCGAATCAGACCCAGCCAAACTGGGACATTGTTTCACATTCCGACCCTTCTTGTTCAAAAAAAAAAAAAAAAAAAGCGTCGTCATGCTAAATTTGGTGAGCTAGAGCGTTGCTCTTACCGAGGGAAGTTGTTGACAGCTGTTCAATCCGCTGAACTTTCTAACCTGCTGGTTCACGTAAATCCAAAGAAAACTTTTGACCACCACTACTTTCATTCATACCATCTGTGGTCATTTTGAGATGCTCTTTCAAAAGGTAAAATGATTGAACACCGAAAAACCTCAGACTAGTAAATTTCATTGTTTGAGTGCAGCTTCTGTTTAAAATCTTGAATAAAAAGTCTACACGGAACATTTAGCACTCATTTTCCAAATAACGGAAATCCGTCGTAGCGACGGAGACCTTTAGCCCCTGATGATATTACTTATTCAGATCAGAGGGAGGAGAAATGTATCCCCCCAGGGATAAAACATGAATGCCCAGGGGGGGCATCACAAACAGAGGGGGAGGGGTGTACCCTGGGTGCAAATCGCACCCAGGGTATACTGTTCAAATTAGACTTGTCTTGTCTGTTTCTAAATGTTTTCAAAACAGTAACTAAGGTGTTATTTTTGTAATTTCTCTTCTTTTCAGTTCAAAGTCTAAAAATATTTCATTTCCCACTGTATATCTTGACAAAGTTCATCACCTTGGAGATAAGAAAGTAACAAAAATAATATGCTGGCTCAAAGTTATTATAAAAGTTTTTTGTCCCTTTTTCCAGTTCTAATATTGTTAGTTTTTCATCAAATATCACACTGCAAAACATTAAACTAAATAAATTAAATTCCATCAGTTGAGCCCTGACAGTTAATGTTGTGGATGCCTAATAAATCTGTGATTAAATGTAAAAAAAAAAAGAAAAAAAAAAAAGAAGTTGATCAAACATAAGTCGATCAAAGGAAATGTATACTATGCAAATGGACTTGTAACAAGCCTCTGACAATAACTTTGTGGTATAGAGAAATATTTGTGGTTCTCCCAATGGAGAGCGCAATATTAAAAGACAGTTGCAGGGACCGTGATGGCCAGGATCTGACAGGTCACTCACATTTCACAGCTTTGGTCAATGCCTTTGCAACTGGGCTTCATCATGACTTTATGTTGAGCTAAAATAATATTTTATCACACAGATGATGTTCTTGAGATTGTTAAGATGTGAATATTTTTTATGACATCAAAATGCGGTGATCAAGAAACTGTTTGTTTAAACACATTGTCAATACATGTCATTGCACCTTTTAAAAGTGAAAATTCTTATTTTTGTGCTTCCAGCCAGAGATCTAGTTCATATAATTGTCTCTCTTTTTCTCTTTTTTCAAATCTTATTTTCTATCAAAAAGCATGATGGAAATCAAGGATATTTCCTTATATAGTTTGGAATCTGTTTTGTATGCAGGGTTAGTTATACAATAAGAGCACATTTTCTGCAGGAACAGTTTTGACAAAAATATCAGTTGGTCAGATACTTGTTTTACAGCACTAAAAACTTAGGCATAAATCATTTTTTTTAATTCTGGGCAGTTCTGTCTATCTTAAGTACAACACACCAGTTAAGCTTTCAAGACTGATTAGTTTTAAAATATAAAATGAGAAAACATGCTCAGACTCAGCATGTTACAAACTGCTGTTGTCCTTCATCTGGGTTCTTTTTAAGAGGTCCCTCACCAAGAAGTCAAAGAGCTGATCTATTATGATAGGGAAACACGAGAGTATGTTGTTAGGGAGTGCTGAAAAACAGGGAAAGCCTTTGATGTTCAGATCTTTCTCCGGGCAATTTGGAGCTTTAAGAAAATGACTCTCAATCAGCTGTCCATAAGGACAGCTTTGTTTTTGGCGGTCAAAGGTTCACAGATTTATGTGTTTTGTCAGAACACCAAAGCTGCCGGGCCACGAATGAAGCTCTCAGTGATGCCAGATTTAAAGTGACCCTGTCTGTCATTCCTAAGAACATCAGCTGTCTGGGGATAATCTGGGATTTGTTTTGTGTTTTTTTTTTCCTTTTCATTAAGCTTTGCAATGGAATGATTGCACATATGTTGAGGACTTTCAAATTTGTTGCCTGTGACTGTGGCATTTAAAGTAACTTTTTTAGGGTTCTAAACGTGCTTGGTTCCATGAACCAAGCACCTTTTTTGTCCATATTGAATAAATGCATTAAATCCAATGTAATATATTGTGCATATAAAGGTCACAATACCAGTGTATTTCAAGAAAAAGAAACCTGCTGATACATAGTTGTACTGCATCTGAGATAATGCCATTTTCCATTCAATTCCTTTCTTCATTTTCAAGGTTGGGTCGTTATGCAATTCAGATGTTATCATATTTCTTTGTATCAATTTTATCTCCTCAATCTCTCCCTCTATCTAGCTGTTCCGCCCTGTCATGTAGTCTAACCTGACAACTGCAGATGGTCCAGTCCATATAGGACTCAATAATGAAATTAAAGCGGATGTGGGATTCCAGAGGAAGCGAGGTAAATCAACCACAGTTTACCTGTTGATGTCAGTAACATATTGAAAATGAATTTTGTGTGTCCTTTCTCTGAGTATGTTTAATGGCTCCAGCTAAAGACTAGTTATAGGGTTTTTGTGCATCTAAATAAGTGTCAGTATATCACCCCTTGACATTTTTTATTAATGTATATTTTATGTGATAGACAAAGAGGGCCCTAACCTTTTTTTGTGAGATTATGGTTGGACCTCCCCAAATTGGAGGGGGGGGGGGGGGGGGGGGGGGGGGGCTGCAGCAATCATTGATGATACAGATTGTTTTTGTTTTAATTGAGTTGTTTGGAGAAGGTCAAATTTGTGGTAAAACTGAGAATTCTAATGAAAACGTCAAATCAGGTTTTTAAAGGTTTATAAAGGTTTGAAGGTTTAGCCATTTTATTGATAAAGTAAAAATTTACTTTTAGAGCAACCAAGTGAGTACAATGTTGGAAATGGTTTCTCAGTGGGGCTGTCCAGAGTGGATTTTGATGAGATTTACCTATTGCTGGACAGAGCGCAGAAAAACATGTTGCTGTAGTAAAAGACTACTTGATGTCTTCTGCATAAAAAAAATTATTTGTGGTGATTGTGTTTTTCTAAAATAAAATGAGGTTCCATTACAGTTGTAGTTTCACAGCACCTACAGCATACAAGGTAGCATTAACAGGCAACTGTGATTTATTTTATAAAATTAGACCCTTGGCATAAAATTAAAGCAGAACCTCAACATGTACTACACCTAAAAAGCCCAAAATAACCTGACAATGGGGGAGATGTTCCTACCAAACAATATTTAGAGTAACTCTGTTCCTCAACAGGAATAAAGACACAGTTGGATAATTTAATATGTAACTATTTCCTGTAGAATATTTAAACCGGTGCAATTTTTATTTTTTTTAACCAAGCCTTGGTATCCTATTCTGTCAACACTAAGAATGTAAATGTATTCAAGATAAAAAGAAATGAGAGAACATCTTATGCCTTCCAATAATTTAAAACTAAAATAAGGTGTTCCCTAAAAAAAAATAGATAATCACTCAATAACACCACATGACCTAATACTTGAAATAAATTGTCTGACTTTTCTGGGCATCAAAAGGATGCAAACTGTGAATAACAATGGCCATGAAATAAAGTAAAAAATATATATTTATTTTACATTAAAACAAAAACAAACATATCTGTCAGAAGCTACAAACAGAACAGAACCCGGCTGGTAACATTTTTTTGCTAGACTGCAACTTAAGATGCATGTTACGAAGATCGGCAATCATTGACACTGCAAAATAGTTTAAACAAGAACTAATGCTTTTAAACACATATTTACCTACTGATGCTGATTGCTGTGCACTGGTAAGTAGGTTCACTTTTGGCAAATTTGATTGCCAAAAGTGGGAGGTCCATCGGAATGAAGAACAAGAAGAGGGAGAAGTGAGGTTGTGTTCCTATTATCAACATTGAGCATGTTAAAGTGTTTGATGCTTTTTACAGAACTTCACATGTTCAAAAAAGTCCCCAATCTACTGCTCTTCAGATGAGCTTTAACCCTCAACTCATACATATTCATAGGACCCAGCTTTTTTATTCACAGCAAAAATAGGGACAGACTGAAAAAAAGAAAGATTGCAAAATTACACAAAACATAGCAGATTTTAATGTAAATCTCAAGTAAATCTCTAGACAGTCCAAAAAAAGCTTTCCTCTTTTTCTATCTCAGTGCTTTCACTGCAGTGGTGGCACTTCTCTTTTCTGTTTTGGTTTTTAGTGTAATAAATACTTTTTTATCTATTTTTTTTTGTTTATTTCTTTACTGACTTGTTTTTGTTAGATCTCCCCTCAGCTCTCATTTGTCTACAGTTCCCTCACCATGAAACTCTGGTGACTGTGTAATTGAGATTTTGCTTGGCTATGGTTTTCTAATGTTCAGTTATTAAAATAAAGGTTTAAAATAACATAATTACATATAATCTATTTAGGCATTGTAAGATGTTGAAGACAGGCTTTGCCAATGTGAATGCTCATATATTTGAGAATTTACTTATACAAGACATTTATGACTAGCCACAACAAAACTAGGAACAAGTCTCCAAGGAGCCGTTTTGAGAGATTTACAGAATCTGAAAGAGTAGAATCCAAGCTTTCCAATGATGTCAAACTTGTGGAAATCAACAAAGAATTGAAGAATGCATGACCATTTGAATGTTGTTACTTTGCAAAGAAGATTAGTGAGAAAACATGCCTCAAATGTTGCTTTAGAATCACACCCAGCCAGGGGAGTGGTAACAAAAGCTGTTGATTTGAATTACTTTGCATACCTTGAAGCAATACCACCCACCCTTCAATGCCTGTCAATAGAGAGTATAGATCAACTATTTTGTTCATGTAAATATAATTTAAAGCTCTGCATTATAATATTTGTGTTAGATCTGTGCTTTGAGCAAACATCTTTCAACTGTCCAACACCAAATTTAACAGTAAGACACTCAACAAAATAATCTTTCTTTTAAATCATTTGGATTTTAAAAATTAAATGTTGAATGAAACATGTCTTTAATTTCAATATGATGTATTACAATAGTTTTTTTAAACTTCTCAAACTCACCCCATGTCCGATGAGTCTCATGATCTGACCCTTATATTCATGTTAATGCTCGCTACTTTGCCAAAGTTTTCTTCATGAATTCCGGTTAATGTCAGCTTGAAACTATGAATGCTCTCTGTCCACAGACAGTTCCCACAGCGGAGTGCTGTACAGTAGCAGTTTGGTTATTGTGCAATCCTTTCATGTTAATGCTCTCTACTCTGCCACAAGTCCAAAACTTTCTTCATCGTCTTCGGTTAATGCCAGCTGGAAACTATGAATATCCTCAAAACTTATCCAGTTACTTTGTCAGCGTGTTCCGCTTCAGAGCTCCTGATATCTTTTTCGAATGGAAACCTCTGTTTTCTATCTTACAGATGCACTGGTTGTGGTCTTCTACTCCTTCAGCCCATCTGCTTTAAGGTTTCAACATGCTGTGCATGCAGATATATTCTGCATATCTTGGTTATAATCATTGGCTTTTTGAGCTACTGTTACCTTTTTATCATCTGCAATTATTCTGGTCATTCTCCTCTGACCTACTGAAAATCCAAGTAAATCAGCCATAGCACACTCCGAACACCTTGTGGGACATTAACAACGATATGTCACTTAAATTATCTATCTTTCTTATGTTCCCTAACTAAAGCAAATCATCCCCACTATATTTAGATTATGAAATGCATTGAGATGCTGCCATTTAACTGATTATCTATCAGTGTGAAAAATCAATTGAATGGGTGAACGAAATAAAGTCACTCGTGAGTGTGTGATGGAGAGGTGTGGACGGGACTTGTGTCTTGGAATCAAGTCAGACCTAAGTCACAAATGTAAAAACTGTACACTTAACTTGAACAAACCACAAACAATTTGTCTCGACTTGAACTTTCGCACCAGTGACTTCACTGGTTCTTAAACTTTTTTTACTTGAAAACACTGAAACAGGAAGTGTGCCTGAAGTGTGAAACCAATCCTGAGTTAATTGCTTTTGTTTTCAGTGAGAAAACCTGTTTCCCCGTGGTTTAGATTTAAAGTAACTGTTTTATTAATTAATTAGTATTTAGAAGGTCTGTTGTATGTTATAAAGTGTCACTTGTATTTTTTTAAGCAATACATTTAATTAAGTTGAGTATGCGGGTACGCTGCAGGGCTGAGATGTAATACAAGTCAGAGTGGAGACGGTCAAACATTGTGAAACAGACTGTTTAAAACTGAATGGTGGTGTATAAACTGGTCTCTTTTTTCTAGGCCTACCTCATAGCCAGTTGACCTTTGCACAGATGCACCTGCCCCTGTCTTCTGGTTGTGTCAATCAGTTTTACAAACACTCCAAAATAATACAAAGCACATACATTTTATTAGTCAGGCATGAAGCAATATGATCCAACATATAAACTGCAGAGATCAGTTGAGGAATACCAGCTAATCAAGACGTATCAAAGGTTACATAATTACAAATTGTATGACATTTCCCATTGTGGAGTATTTGTGCCATATTTTACCAAGTCAGTTATCACTGACCCTTGGTCTAAGGAACATGTTAGTAATGCAACAAAAATAATTCCTCCTGGCTTTCAGGTTTCTTTCACATTCTTAGGTTAAAATCAAAAGCTCTTGCAAGTCTGCTTTGGTTTAACCTTTGTACAGCAATTAAACACTTTCCATGAACAAACTGTTTGATTTCCATAAACATCAAGCAATTTTAAAACGGTCAATAGTTTATCAGAAACCATTGCTATTAATTTAGTAATGAGACTGCATTTTAAATCACTCTTACAATAATAAATTAGAAATACAATAGCAAGCAGTGAATATAGCTCAATGGGTTTTTACCAGCATCTTCACAGGATAGAGTAATAAATACCCATTTATGGTACAATTAGGATGTATCCAGTTCCCTTTGTGTTTACTATTGCAAATCATATGTCCAATATTTATAACATATTTGCATCCCAGCAATACAAGGTGATGAAATTAATCAGTTTTACAATATTATGTTTATAGAACTGTCTAAAATGGAAACGTCTACATACTTGCATAGCATGTTTCTGAGTTTCCGCTGTTACACGGTGTCTGAATGTAAAGAATGAGGAGTTGAAGAGTACAGAGTGTAAAAGAGAAGAGTAGCTGAAAACCCTCAAGGACACTATTTATTGAACATTTGTTGAGCAGGTTACAAACATACGGAGCCCCTAAAGTGACTTGGAGGAAAAAAAAAACTTTTGTGAGATCTCGCAAAACTTTTTGTAGGATCCAGCAAAAGGTTTTCGTATGTCAGTAAACCGGAAGTAAAACAGACACAGTTTATTGAGTTTATTGGAAGTTTATTGATTTCTATTTTGGTATTGGCCTGACGTAAATATATTAAATCCATACTTGACTGCAGACATGGATTTGACATAAGTGAGAGACATTTGAAAAGAATATTCAGGGCAAGGGGACTTTCTTGTCGTAAATGGTACCGTGATCTTGCGATCCTAGTTGAATTCTTCAACAAAAAACAACAGTACTCTGGTCAGCTTCACTGACCAGAGTACTGTTGTTTTTAAATCGCTTTTTAAATCCAACCCTGGGTCTTTCTGCATGGAGTTTGCATGTTCTCCCTGTGCATGCGTGGGTTCTCACCGGGTACTCCAAAAACATGACTGTTAGGTTAATTGGCTTCTCTAAATTGTCCGTAGGTGTGAGTGTGTGCGTGAATGATTGTTTGTCCTGTTTGTCTCTGTGTTGCCCTGCCACAGACTGGCGACCTGTCCAGGGTGTACCCTGCCTCTCGCCCAGTGAACTCTGGAGATAGGCACCAGCAACCCCGTGACCCCATCAGGGATTAAGCGGTTTGGAAAATTGATGGATGGATGGAAGTCCAAGGAAAGGTTTATTTGTGGGGGAAAAACACTGTCAGACCACCATTACAGTTTTCATCTAGCGAACCCCCTAGTGGCAGCTCACGTATGAATCCCTGCCTTAAAGACATAGGAAAACCTTTTGCGGGATCTCGCAAAAAGCTTTGCAAAATCTCACAAACGTTTTTTTTTTTCCCTCCATGTCCCTTTAGAGGCTCCGTACAAACACACACAAACTACAGTGCTTTGCAAAAGTATTTAAACCCCATGACCATTTTTCAAATGTTGTCACATCACAACCACAAACCTTAATAATATATAACTCTTGTGATGGACCACCATAAAGTAAAGCTAAAAGAAAGGTGATCTGATCAGAAGAGACCAAAACTGAACTTTAGATCTACATCACCATCCACCACTGCAAAATTGAATGGTTGAAAATTGTTTTCTTCAGTTCAAACGGCCTATTCATAGAGCATACCAATATTGTTCTGAAATATTTGCAACAAGATTTGAAGATTAATGTTAACTCAGGCTCTCCATCCAATCTGACTCAGCTAAAGCAATGGACAAATGGACAAATATTTATTCTCTAGATGTGCATAGTTGGTAGAGACACACCCAAAGGACTTACAGCAGGTCGTTGTAAAAAGTGTTGAGCCTGAGTGATTGGATTTTCAGATTTGTATTTGTAAAACCATGTATCCTTTTCTTTTTTCTTCAGTTTTGCACTATTAGAGTTTTGTGTTGGTCTGTGAAAATAAAATCCCAATAAAATACATTGCAGTATATGGTTGTTATGTGCCTAAATAAAAAAAGTTCAAAGTGTGTGAATAATTTTGGAAGGCACTGTACATTGTTTTTAAATCTAATTTCAGCCACTTTAGCTTTTCTACTATGCAAAACTTCTGATCCATTGTTCAGCTATTTTTCTTTTTCAGACTTGATATTTGGAAAGATAATGCATTTAGCTGGGTTGTTTAGATGTTTCAAGTTTAATGTTTTATATTTCCTAATTTGTACAAGTTCACAGACCTATCTTTAAACTGGTATTTGTTTATCCTTTGATGTGAATATGTGAAAATACTTGTGATGAATGATACATATAATTAAAGCAAAAACAGGCTATAATTAAATATTGTTTTCTGTCAAAGCAGACTTTGTGCCTTTATAGCCTTCAAGAAGAACACTACATTTATTCTATTTTCACTGTTCCACTATACACATAAATTGAAGTTTCAGCTCATTTTCGTGCAACTTAAACTTAATTATAAGAAGAATGAAGCCATAACCTTTCGGAGCCTTCTGACAGTTTTAAAAGGTTGAACGTGCATCAGTATCACACCAGTCAGAGTGGATTCTGTCTCATTTCTGGGGCACCGAAAAATAATCTTATAAGCCTGATCTGCATTAGAGAGTCCCCATGCAAAGTAGCAACTAAAAGATTTATGTGTATTACCACTACAACATTTGCTTGATCCACCACACTTCAAAGCAATATCAGATGTAAAATAGGTCAGATTTTTTTCCTCCCTCTAATCATTTCCCATCAGAGACAGCTCTTCTCTCTCCTCAAGTTTGAGTGGGCACCTGGTTACATACCGTTTCAGGGCATAGCTTACCAGTACTTGCTGTCATAGCTCTCTTTAGCCAGAGGTGAAGAAGAGAGTCTCTGATATTCACAAAATCCAAGAATATTTCAATAAAGAACCACTTTGGTAACTTCAAAAGCAGGAAAGCTGCAAAACTGTCATCTGGTCAGAATGTTTTATTTAAAAGGTCAGGTACTCACAAATGACCCATTGTATAGAATTATAGAACTTGGGAGAGATGTACTGACCACATTCCAGTTAAAAACCAAATAGTTTGATAAAACTATGAATCGCAGTCCTATTGATGATATTTAATGAGCCAATTGTATTTATATTTATCAAGTTTCTTTCTGAAAAAATGTCACATACACTTGCAAAGTCTTGTTTAATCGCTTCCTTCCTGAGTGGTTTGCCTCTTAAAATTACACACTTCACATTCAGTCATGCTTAAAGCAACTCGAACAGACACACACGTAAATGCTTCTAATTTTACGCACACTTTAGGAAAATTAGACTCAACACAGTATAAAACCACTTTGACTCAGTGTGTGCCCTGATATAGCTCACTTCTTGCTCAGTTTTTCTTTCTTTAGAAACCTTTGCTCAGGGAAACAAAATCTGTAATCAGCTTAGTCGTGTTGATGCATCAGACATTTTTAATCAGCGGTATTGAAAAGAGAGTAGTTCAGCACCAAGGCACTTGGCAAACACAGAGTACTGAAAGGAGAAAACAGAAGGATGAAGCAAGAGGTGAATATTTGTCTTTTTATCTATGTACTGTCAAGATTATGAAGCTGAGAGACTTCAAAACTTTTCAAACAGTTAAAAATTTATATTTTTATCAAGTGAAAATACAGATCACAGAAGAATGGTAAAATGAATGAAATGCATCAAAGTTGCCACTAGACATGACTGCAAGTCATCGATGTTAAAAGAAGCATGCATTATCATTTAAACATGCTTTGGTTGCTTCTTCATTTTTTATTTTTTGAGTCCAAGATAGAAAAAAAACATACTTTTAAAATCCCTACCACTTATTTAGAATTTTTATTGCATTTAAAAGATATATAGACTCATTTTAAGTAAACAGAGTCAAGGGTGACTGAAACAGTTTTTTGCATTTTAGTGCAATCTGGCGTGAGGAATGCCACAAGAAAACAGTGTCTCTCTAGCTGTGGCTTTGATATGGCTCTTACAGTAAATAATTCATAATGATTATATATTATAGATCTGTATTGATATGTCTGACTGAACCTTTCTTTTAGATACTCATTAGCATTAAACTTTACAATCTCTGGCTTCCAGACACAAATCAGCTTGGATAATTTCACTTACTGGGTCTAAAGCTACCTTTCATAAAGCAAATTTAAGCCTGGTCAAAGGGAACAGACTCTGCTGTACTCTCTGCTGTTCTGCTGCCAAGTACCCAGTAACCAGTAAGGCCTCCACCCTCTGCTACCACCCAGTCTCAGAAACACTTGAGGGACGTTGATGACATTCAGCCTCCACTGACAGTCTTCTAGGATGTAAGTGTTGATGTAGCTGTGCAAAAATATAGACATTCTTATAGTGTTAGTTATTGCAGTATCCCTAACACAGTGTTAAGACTTAAGGTAAAGGGGAGGTTTGTGCCGAAATAAAATAAATAAATAATCCTAATAAAGTTCCAGGTCGCAGAGGTAACTGATAGCACTGACAGAGTAACAAAAATGAGGTTTGTGTAGTTGAAGGTTTGTGAAATGTCTATAGTGCAGGACTTTTACTCAGCCCCATCGAAATTCCAGCCAACCAACCAAAGCCTTAAGTGAAGCAAATGTGCCATCATTCTCCCTATTCAAAGATGAGATAAAAACCTCCTGGGCCAAACTTTGGAAATGCATCTGAGATGGAAGAAATTCTTTGAAGATTTTCTTAACTGATATGCCCTCAATAATGGAAGAAAAATGTGGGGTATTTGAGAGGATAAGCTTGCTTTTTGCATCACCTTCAGTCACCAAGGTAATAAATATCTGTGGCGGCTTGATTCCAGAGATGGATAGGTTTTCTTTTTATGTTTGTGGTTTTGCTGGGGTGACTTGGCTACCACTCTCCATTACCATTGACTGGAGGACACAGACAGTGTGGTTGAAGTGAATGAATAGGGTTCTGGTCCCTTTTTTCAAAATGAGAATTTGGAAAGTTTGTTATACCTCTTAGGGGATCACACTAAATCTAGAGACTAAATCTCTGTAGGTTTGTCTTTGCAAAAGTTGTAGAAAGTGGAATTTGATCAACCCTCGTAAATCAAGCTGGACAATGTGGCTTTCTTTCTGATGGTGCAATTCTTAAAAAAATATTGACGTGAGAGTTTGCCTAACCAGTTATTGTCTTTTCTTGAGATGCAGAAGATTTAAGTCATGCTTCTTGTCTTGTAGGGGTGCTGCTGGAGTGAAGTGTATTAAGTTCCTGCATAGCCACAGAGAAATATTGGTTTGTATTATCAGTGATAGGATTTTTTGTAGGGTATTTGACCCACCAGTGCTCCCCCTTTAAATTGATTGTATTCGTACGGATAATGGACATATCGTTTTCATACAGTCAGGGGCTGATGGGTTTCCTTTTCAAGTGGCTTTGTTCTTTGACATACAAAATGCCATATTTTCTACAGTGACTAAGATTAATCTTTGGATTTAGGAGGAAATATTTTGGAAAGATCTAGAGTTGCACTGATGAGGCTTTCCCTGGCCAATACCAAATTTCAACATATAAACCTATCCCCCCCCCCCAGTGTCCTGTCTAGCAATGTGGCAATAAGAATTGATGTCTTAATGCCAAATAGAGCTAGACAGATTTTACTTTCACAAGTGGAGCAATCAGCTTTCGCCATAGTGCTCCACTTGATTTATGCATGTAAATAGCTTTATTGTGATTCCTGCGGGGAGAATTTCAAATTATGTGGACACTACAATGGGAAAGTAGGAGAGTAAAGGAAGAAGAGAAAAAAAGAAAGAGAAGAGATGAAAGAAAGAAGAGAAAAAAGGGAAAGAATGATAAAACATCTACCGTCTGCTTCATCACCTGGAAAGAGAGATGTTAAAAGAACATATAACCCTTTTTGAGACTGCCCTACATTTAGTCAGAGAGTGAGTTAGTTTTCTGCTTGTCGGTCAGTTCGGATTACCAGAATTATTTTGATTGCTTTATGCCTGAATAACAGAGGGTTAGGGTTAGAGAGGTTATACTTACTTCAAACTGAGAAGTTTACATACATTAAGATTACAATGCATTTAAACAATATGGGTAAGACCATAAATGATGTAATGGCTTTTGTAAGCTTCTGATGGATTCATTTACAACATCTGAGTTATATGGAGGTATACCTGTGGATGTGTTTTAAGGCAACAACTCCAACACATTGCTTTCTTTTCTGAAGTCATGGGAAACACAAAGGAATTATCCAAGATATCAGGAAGTTAACTGTTGACCTCCACAACTCTAGTTTACCCTTGGGTACCATGTCCAGTTGCTAGAAGGTGTTATGTTTGTCTGTGTAAAGGATTGTTGGTATAAAAAAAGCATAGAAATGCCCGGGCTTCCTGCTGTCCAGGAAAGAGATGGGTTCTCAGAGAGTAACGTGTTTAGGTGAAAGATCATCGAGAGAGAGTAGGGACCCTGTAAATCTTCTCAGCTTCTCTCAGAATCCTCTGTAGGCTGTTGTCTGCCATGTCGTAGATGAAGTACCACAATTTTTGTGCACTGAAATAACAAACCTTTTATTTATTTTTTTAGCAAAATAACCCTTTTAAAAATGTTTTATTAAATATTCTCAGTCAGTTGCAAACATAATTTCCTTTCTTCGTCCTAACCCAGGGGATGCCCAAACTTTTTGCAAGGAGCGCCAGATTTGGTGAGTTTAAATGTGTGGGGGCCGTCCAATAAGCTTGACATTTTTTTTGAATCCTTCAAAATAAATGCAAATTAACTATTTTATTTCTAAATTGCTAATGGAATACTTTATTACATCACATAAGAAATACCAATTTTTTTAATCAAAATCACTGTGAAGGTGACAGGAAATGCAAATTAACTTTTTTTTAAATTGCAAATGGCAACTTTATTACATCATATAATACAGACTTTTTATCAAAATCACTGCAGATTACAGGAAATTAAGCAAAAACATCTAAACAAAAAACCCCAACAAAAGGCAAATTACATGCACCTAGGTTCATTTTGAACATGAATGTTTGCTTTATCAAATGCTCACAGTAAACTTGCAAATTCAAAACATGTGAACAATGAAACAACACTAACAGTTTTGTTATGTAGAACTACAGAAGACTGAGAGCCATATGAATTTATGTAACACTTGTTTTTCAATTGACAATTAGAAAAGTTATTTGACATTGAATTTCTATCACAAATAACTGTATTTTAAGCTGTGGTTTTGATCACCACAATAAATAATTTACCTGAGCTTTTTTAACTGAAGAATTGCGAAATCAATTCTAGTTTATTTACATCCGAAGACTAACAATATACCTGCCTGCACTAAAGTGAAGGGTGATACTGAGATCTTGCCTGCAGTATACAGGCCAGGTCTGGCTTAAAGACAGTAGTTTTGAAGCGCAAGATGTCAAGTATGTGACAGCGGGTTAGTTTTGTTGTCACTCGGTTCATTTTAAGGTTCATAACCGAGAATGTGTTGTAGCTCATGTCGATCCAAACAACCCAGCATTTTCTTGGCAAATGTTTCAATCTCTGGAACCTGCCTTATCCAGTTGGTGGTAAAAGTCAACAAGAAGGAGCTGTTGGTGTTGGACCGTGGCATTCAATGTCACACAGCAGCTCAATGAGCTCCAATTGACAGTGGTTGGGGGCCTGGGGTGATAGTGTGGCCACAGGACTGCTGCCTTCTGCTGGAAAATTGAGGTACTTTTTTTTGGTACAGGTGTTCGGTACATTATTATTAATTTTATTAGAGACTGCAGCCGTTGGCCAGTGAAATTTAACGCGGGCCACATTTGGCCCCGGGGCAGACTTTGGACATGCCTGCTCTAACCTCTCATATCACATTGATCCTATTCTGTTAAATCAAAAAACTGAAACAGGGCAAGTTGTGGCTGAAAGGTCAATCAAATCATGTTGAATGGGTGTTTGCTTGCTGATGTGTCAGTAATGTATTACATTGTTAGCAGTGTATTAAGATACATTTTGACTTAGCTACATACAAAGAAACCCAGCAGTAGTGCGATCCAATCCAAATACTTATGGTGTATTCTTCAAGGGTCACTAAAGGTTTTGACATGCAGCAGATATAAAGGGCCTCATTCTAGCAACATGCATTGGTTTCTGAACGTAAAAACATTACAAATGTCACATGTAATAGAGCTATTTAGAGGATTTAAAGCATTGTGGTTGTGTTTGTGGTTATAGAGGCAGCAAGTACCATGTGTGTCTGTGTTAAAATGTATCTTTTGAAATTGTTTAGGAAAGCCGAGGCAGCTTCATAATGCCTTGGAAACATTATACATTATGCTGCAATCATTTTCTCTTGTCTTACCTGGGACAGTTGACTCTGAAAGTTAGTTTCTCTTATTTAGCGGGCCTGGCTCTTTTTCAGATTTTTTTTTTCTGATTGGAACTGAAAGTTCCTGGCACAAAGCAAACAAAAATATTAGAAGCAAGATGAAAAGTTCACCTTATCTCTCAAAACATACCCATCATGTACCCAATTACTCAATGCATCAATTAAAACAGAACACATATAACTGAAAAATGGAGAATATAAAAAAAAAAACCCAAAAAAAAACATTTGTTGCAAAAATTCATCGGTGCAGACTGTAACAAACCACAAAATACATTTCACATTTGCTTTTACTAATAACCCTAACCCCTTTTCATACCCTTTTAAATTTTCATTGAATGACACATATTTCTTTCCTTAGGTCATCAGCGGACAGATGAACGCAAACCTCCCTGTTCATGTATCACTCAGTTGTGAAATCTGCTCTCATTGCACAAACTCAGCAGGCTTTCTTTGCAGTGTTGTCCATTTATCTTTTCCTTTACTCTTATTGGCAATGAGAAATTTAGATTTAGATGTTATTTTTTTCTCTGCAAAAACAACTGGACTTACCCCCCCTAACTTCTGCAATACGTAGTAGTTTAAAGCCTTATCATTACCCGTCATCATCATCTCTCTTTCTCTGTGAAATCTAAAACATTTTACTGCTTTCTGTTCTTTGGAGCTGTTTTAAATGTGGCTCTTCCTAATTGCCTGTCTCTTTTGAATGATGGGGCTTTTTGTCTCAACTGACAATGAAGGTCAGGGTCACAGTCATTTTCTGCTCTGCCATGATTTTGAATGGCATTTTCCAGTTAACTTAAAGAGATGTTTGAAATGCATCTTGCCATTGAAATGCCAGTTTTAGTCTTATTTTAATGGCAATGTCAGTTATGAGTGTCACAATGCATCCAGACTACAATTCTGCAAAACAATACATCTTCATAATAAATTACACAGGAGATTGTTAAATAGATGCTACGTTATTTCCTAATTTGTGGGAACTGTGGTTTTTTTTTGGCATGCGGTAAAATATTCTCACTATAGGCTGACCTGGCTTTAATACCATCAATTCAATTCTATTTAAAAAGATTTAATAATCCCAAAAGGAAATTAAATGCTGTTGTTAATCATATTATGCAGATGTCTTCAAAGAGTGGTAGTAGACGCTAATGGCTGTGGGCAGGAAAAATCTCCTGGAGTGTTCCATATTACAGCAGATAATAAGATGGCAGCGAGCACATGTGCAGCTTCTCTTAGCTCTCCAG